>NW_015160380.1:0-46611 GCF_001447785.1 Gekko japonicus
ACACCTGCAGGCCCTCTTGGATCCTCCCTATGTGACTTTAAGAATGTACCATGCAGGTTTAGTTACCACCCCCTCTGCTGGATGGATTGCAGCGGGAATCCTGCCCCATTATGGTAGTTTGTTGATCTTCAACAATGAGCAGAGATGGATAGAAAAGAATGACTGGAAGTTTTCAAAAGGATGACAGGCTGTGATGTTCTGACTGATCTTCTCCAGACCGTAAAAACGAGGTTAATGGGGAGGGGCTGTGGCTTAGACGTAGTACCTTTGCTGTGCATGCAGGAGGTTCTAGGTATAATCCCCACAGCACCTCCGGTTGAAAGGACCGGGTTGTAGCTGATGTGAAGATCTCCATCCGAGACCCCGGAGATCCACTGCCAGTCTGAGCAGATAACGCTGACCTTGATGGACTAATGGTCTGATTCGGTATAAGGCAGCTTCATGTGTTCAATTGACAATTCCCCAGCATTGTCTGGATAAGAGAGGAGACCTATAATGGCACCTGACGAAGGAAGGTAGTGAGGTCAGTGTTCATATTAAAGAAGTGAAGATTTGCAAGCCCCCGAACGGTCGCCGTACAGAAAATGGAATGCAGGGCGGATAGGGGATTTGCTTCTTTCTTTTTTCCTATTGCTGAATGCTGGTGGGAGATTCCATATTAGTGAATATTGGGTTTTTGAGACTCTGTCAAGCCTTAATCCTAAACTCTGAAGTCTCAGAAGTCTCTTCGACAGATCACAGCAAAGACCCTGCAGTTCCTAACACACCCACTAAGGTGACAAATGATGGCCTTTGGTGTGAGGTAGGAAAGTAACTCATTGTGTATCTCTGGAAGTGTGGCTCTGCTCTCCCCATTGCCTCAGAAATGGGTACTACCTTCCCTGGGCCAAATGCCCTGTGGTTCTGCCATTTGTACAGCACCTCATGTAGCTTATTCCTTTTTTTTTTTTTAAATTGAAATTTTTTATTTCGATATTCACCAAGAAATTTAACATAATACAACTTTAAGTGTAAATGGAGTAACTTGAATAACAGCGTAGATTAAGAACTTGACAATCAGTTGGAACACATGTATACTAGATATATGAATATAGCGAACTTATATATATATATAGGACAGCTAGAAATAATAAAAGGGTAATTACGGTATAATGAGAGTATTGGAAGCGGTTCTTGTAGTTTTAGATACGTTTTGTGATTCAGACTCAACAACCTAATCACAATTGATTGACAAGACGAGGTATAAAGAAACATAAGAGAATTAAGATATATCTTGTTCTATAGTCTTAAGACTAACATCAAATCCAGAGGTGAAACTGAGACCATTGAGAGGACACAAATTGTTTCTGGGACCAAAGCACCATAATTGGATACCACTTACTGGTGAATAGATCTTGATCTGAGTTCTGTGAAAGGGATGACAATCTGCTGGTGACAGCATCCATTAGAAAATGGTTCCATAATTTCTTGTACCAAATATCTATAGTGGGTGGATTACTGTCCTTCCAAGCGGAAGCTATGGAAGTTTTAGCTGCATCTAGCATAGTTTCAATGGTTTCCTCCTAATCAGACCATCAAGGTCAGTATTATCTTCTCAAACTGGCAATGGTTCTCCAGGATTTCCGGGGGAGACTTTCCCCATCATCTACTGCCTGGTCCTTTCAACTGGAGAAATGCTGGGGATTGATCCTGGGACCTACTGCATGCAAAGCATGGGCTCTTCCACTGAACCACAGCTCCTCCCATCCCGAACAAATGTCCCCCACACAGACATGCCCCCAAGTTTAACCCAGCAGCTTACCTTTTCTTCAAACCATTTATTGGCCTCCCCCCTCAAAAAAAGGAAGCATGTCTTGATAAGCCATTCCTGACAGAGTCTTTAAAATGTTCCACCAACGTCTCTCCAAGAAGCATCTGCTTTAATCATCTGTGAAGAACACTTTATCTTGAGGATGACTTTGAGTCAGATGATTCTTTAGGCAACTTATACACAAAATACTGCCTCAAAGTATGGCTCAGCATGGCTGCATTAGTTAAGGCCAGAACAAAAGATTTGGTATGAAACAAAGAGGGCGTTAGCCGCAGCACCAACCTAGGTGGCTAACAAGCCATCGAAAGTGGAAAGGACATGGCATCGTAAGTGTCCTGCACAGTCAGATGATCCTTTAGGCAATTTATACACAAAAGACTGCCTCAAAGTATGGTTCCGCATGGCTGCATTAGTTAAGCCCAGAACAAAAGATTTGGTATGAAACAAAGAGGGCGTTAGCCACAGCACCAACCTAGGTGGCTAACAAGCCAACAAAAGTTGAAAGGACATGGCATCGTAAGTGTCCTGCAACAAGTTAAAAACAATATACCATTTACATGCAAAGTTTAAAAAAAACAAGACACTCTGTTTAAAAAGAGCAAGAGTCCAGTGGCACTTTAAAGACTTACAAAATTTGTGGTGGGGTATGAGCTTTTGTGAGTCACTGCTTGCTTCTTCAGATACTTCACAAAACCTCCTTTTGTTGTTGTTCAGTCGCACAGTCGAGTCCGACTCTTCGCGACCCCATGGATCATCTCCTGCCAGGCCCTCCTGTCTTCCGCCGTCCTCTGAAGTTGGCTCAATTTCATGTTCGTTGCATCAATGACACTGTCTAACCATCTCATCCTTTGCCGTCCCCCTCTTCTTTGACCTCCTACCCTGCCATAAATTTTGTTAGTCTTCAAGGCGCCACTGGACTCTTGCTCTCTTCTGCTGCTACAGACAAACACGGCTACCCATCTTGATCTATCAGTTTTAAAAAGGCAGGCTTATGTGCCCGCAAGACTCTAGATTGGTTAGCAGTTAAAGGGTTCTGTGGAGACAGACAAACTGCAGCGTTAGTCAGTATGCCACCACACTGACACTGAAATCATACCAAGTTCTTAGATATGGAAATCCAGCTGCAAATTGACTCTGCCACATCGCTGTGAATCAGTTCAGAAAACCTGGAAACACTAACTACCTCGCTAATTTTCATATAGTGTATCAATGTCATGTGACTGCTGACTCCCCTTTTACCGCTCCAGCCCACATTTAACAGCACAGTTCAGCAACCAGTCATGCCCAAGCGAGATAAGAGCGATGTTGTGGTTTTAAAAGAAATGAAAGAAACCGAACTTTGAAGCCTGGCCTCACCAAAATATGCGATTACAACCACAATGAAACAAAGAACCGTTCGAATTTTGCTTTTGCTCCAAAACCATTAGCCTGTCACATCCTATCTTTGCAACTTTGGCTGCACAATATTCCGCCCCCCCCCATACATCATTAAAACAAAGAGCCCACCTCACATGCCTTTGCAGTTTGACAGACTATCAGCAGAGTTACTTCAGTGGACGTAGAAGGATGAAACTGTTTTAGGATTGCAATGTAAAATCTGAGAAAGACTCTGACTGGCAAATTGTGTGACTCTGAAAATAATGTCTGTTATTCAATTTCTAAAAACAAACACCAAAATCTCTGATGAGAGTACTAGCTCTTGGAATTTCATACCAGTAACAATGTAGTGGTAGGTCTGCGACCAACTAGGCGAGTCTTTTTGGAATGTCTTACTTTTTTTTTATAAAGAATTTTTAATTTTCAAAACAAACATAAAATTGGGATACTACACTTCTTTTCCTCTATTATAGTACCTCATACATGATCTGGAACTAAATCATTTGTCCACCTTGTGCTATCACATAAAATTTGCAAATATATGAATATACAATTTCTTATTTTCTACTCATGTGGACTTGGTCTAAGCATTTTATTAAATTCTTTGATCTGATACATAAAATGTATAGTTCTTTATTTTCTTCTGAGGACAAGTATGTTAGGATTTTACTCCATCAAAAGTCTCAGGGATTCCCTCAGTATAAGCATGGTAGGGTCTTCCTCCATCAAAAATCTCAGGAATTCCCTCAGAAATTTTCCATGGTTTTAAGGTAGAGATGTAAATGTAGGGACAACGGGGAACTGGAGAACTGGGTCCATTGAGACCGAAGTGTCTGGTCTTAGCCACAAGGTATGGATAGTGACTCTGGGGCAGGTGAAGCTCTGTATTCTTGGTGCTTGGGGGGGGGGATCAACAGTGAGAGGGCTTCTAGTGTCCTGGCCCCACTGCTGGACCTCCTGATGGCACCTGGTATTTTTGGCCACCGTGTGACAGAGTGTTCGACTGGATGGGCCATTGGCCTGATCCAACACTGGCTTCTCTTACGTTCTTATGTCTTCCAGGTATTAGGCCCTAACTAGCAGAAAAGAGCAAAATGCTAGCTGCAAAGTACATTGAGGGTTGGAAATGAGGGCAGCCATTGGATAACCTGTGTTTTTCCCCCCTCTCCAGAAAACAAAGAACTGCAACAGAGGATAAAGGAAGGGCTTGGGAGGTGACTGAAGTACTAGAACAGTAGAACTGGGAACATGTTGATTGAATTACCCAGGAGAGGACAGTAGAATGGAGAGTGTATTGATTAAATTACCAGGGACTGGTACAAAGACAGAATTACAAAACTGGAGGCCAAAGTTAGAATCCCATGGCACCTTTAAGGCCAACAAAGCTTTATTCAGGGTGTGAGCTTTTGTGTGCATGCAGAGTTCGTCAGACGATGAAACGGAACTTTGAAGCGTTACACTGTTGGAAGCAGAGGACTGTTCAATGTCCGCTTGGACAGAGCACACTAGTTCTTCAGAGGGAATAGCGGCGCTAGTAAAGCTGGATAGGTCACTTCCTGTATCTTTCCCTTACTCAGCTCAACCGCTATTCCTTTGATTACCCAGAATGCTACTCTTAGAGAGCTCCTTCCTTCCAGCTAACTCCTCCTTTTCCTCCATAACCACTATGAGGGCATGACTTGCTGTCCACAATCTCTTTCCGTCCTAACTTAGACAGACAGCTAGAACATTTTTTCCTCTACCTTTCCTGATCCAGTATAGAGTTCCTTCACAATAAGGGATGTCTGCTTCTTTTCTAAGGCAACAAGCCTCATGTGGGCTTTATTTTATAAATGGCATCCCTGTTATGTATTGGGACTGGACAGAACTTAGCTCCCTGAGCTAAGACAAATATGTGTGAGCCGGAGGCTAAAAAACTGTGAGCTAGCTCACTCTAACTCAGCTTAGAGGGAACACTGCTGACAAGTACTTGGAAGGTCGACCTCAGAGGAATAATACCAGAGGCGGGATGCAGAGGCATGCTAATCAAGCCACCTCTCTGAAAAACATCTAAGCCCCCAAGCAGGGGTTGTCAGAAGTCAACCACGACTTCCAGGCAAGCACACAAAACACACACACACACAAGCACACAAAATATTTTAAAATGTGCAGTATGAATATGCAGGTGATGATACTGAACTACGCCGCAGGGGTATATAGGAACCACAGCAAGAAAATGTATGTACAGTGGTTCAAATGCCTGAAAGTGCTATACAAATTATAATTGGCATCATTAACTTGTCTGTATCCCTGTACATCCCAGCCGGGAGACCAATGGTCGCCCGGTTACTGTAAATAGCCTATCGGGAGTAGGGGGTGTGTTTAGGTGTACTTGGTGGCGGGTTTTCTGAATGCATATAAACCGGCCTGCGAGCTGGTCAGTTGTCTTTGTCCTGAACTAAATAAAGGTATGCTTAGCTGAAATCACTCTCCGTCTGCATACTTTTCAATATTTAAAAATGTGCAGTATGAATATGCAGGTGATGATACTGAACTATGCCGCAGGGGTATATAGGGACCTCAGCAAGAAAATGCCTGGAAGTGCTATACAAATTATAATTAGCATCATTAACTTGTCTGTATCCCTGTACAATTGGTCAATACTACTATTCCAGTGTTGTAGGAGGTGAATTCAGCAACAACACACTGACTTCTTCAAGAACCCAAAGCTAGAATTTGATCTGATCCTCGGTGTGTTAATTTCAAGAAGGCACAGAAACAGTGGGGTTCTGCAACAAGCAGATACATGCTAGATGCACAAACTCCCTCCAGCTGTGAGCGTAAGCAGAAAGCAGTTGCTGGAGAAGATTGCTACTGGAACAGAAACGCAGGGGGGATATTTCCATCCTTCCATTCATGTAATACCTTTGCCATAGCAACTGGTCACCTACAGTACACATTGTACCAGTCTGCCCCCCTGTGGCTTTCCTGCAACCTACAACAGGACTGAGAAAGATTGCAAGAGATTTGACTAAATCGATAACATCTTTGAGCACTTTATTATTGTTGATAAAGGTTGTTTTATGTGTGATTTTATTGTTTTACTGGCACATGCTGCCCTTATTTGTAAGCCGCCCTGAGCCCGTCCACGGGGAGGGTGGAATATAAATGTAATGATAGATAAATAAATAAAAAGAGAAGTCAACAAAACTTTTCCAGGTCTGGTAGCACCTTAAACACCCACAAGATTTTCCACGGTATAAGTTTTTGTGAGTCAAACCTCACTTTGGCAGCAGTTTAGGAAGGAACCTTGGAGCCACCTGAGCATTCAAGCAACCTTGAGTGTTCCTGCGCAAAGCCTGCTTCTAAGACAGACTCAGAGGGGAGTCTTGTTGGTCTGCAGTAGAAGAGCTGGGTTCGAAACCAGTAGTACATTAGAGACCACTAAGATTTTCAGGGCAGGAGCTTCCAAGAGTCAAAGCTTCAGATTTGTCTAGAAGGTGCTACTGGACTCGAATATAACCAGGGCTCTAGTCGGGGGGGAGCTCTCAGGTACGGAGCTCCGGAAGAGAACCTCTAGGGGGCGGGGCGGTCACGTGGTGAAGCCCCCGCCCCCTTCTTTACCCCGCCCTCTGCTTCGATCCTCATTCCGTTTGGGAATGAGGATGAAGCAGGAGGGTAAGTAGCCGGGCCTTCTGACACACTTCCGGTGATGTCAGGGGGTGTGGCCTTCTGTCACTTCCGGTGATGTCAGGGGGCGTGGCATATGCAAATAAGTTATGCTAATGAGTTATGCTAATGAGCTCCGGCAGCTCTTTTTCTACAACAAGACCCCTGAATATAACTGTTCAGCCAAGACAAGGCAGTGCAATCCTCGGAGCACTTTCCTAGAAGTAAGCCCCATTGAATCTGAGTAGCCTTCTAAAAGAAGGGGCTGTGGTGGCTCAGAGGTTAAGTCTGTAGCTCGGGGCAGTTCGAGACCCGAGTGTGCCGCATGACGGAGTGAGCTCCAATGCTCCCTCCAAGCTGTGGAGTCTTGTGAGCAAAAATTCCACTTTGTGAACTCCTGGCATTCAAGTTGTGAGCGAGCGATTTGGCTCCTGCATGAATCAGTTTGCTCTGGAGCCCTCCTTCCTGGGCAGAGACAAAAATGCGTGAGCTGGAGGCTAGAAAACTGTGAGCCAGCTCACACCAACTCAGCTTAGAGGGAACACTGGTGAGCTCCCGTCTCTAGTTCCAGCTCCTGCCAACCTAGCAGTTCGAAAGCAAGAAATTGCAAGTAGATAAATAGGTACCACTTCGGTGGGAAGGTAACAGCGTTCCGTGCGCCTTGGTGTTTAGTCATGCCGGCCACATGACCACGGAAATGTCTCCGGACATTTGGCTCTTCGGCTTTGAAACGGAGATGAGCACCGCATCCCTAGAGTCGGACTCGATTGGCTTTCGAGCCAGGGAAACCTTTGCCTTTACCTTTAGCCTTCTGAATAGATCTGCTTAGGATTGCTCTCAGACTTACTTAAATGGTGGGACCGGTGGTTTCTGGGAAGGCAGCTGAGATCCACGGAGGACTACCATCCTGGCCCGTTAAGGGTTCGGTAGCTGCAATCTTCCTTGCTGCCCCAGTCACACCGGCCTTGCCAGCTGTCGACAACAAGGAGAGATCGAAACGCTCCTGCCCAGTCATGCCTGCCCTAGCCGCTACCTCCCCCACTGTGTGGTTGTCGCTTCCTCTTCCTCCAGAGTGTGGCGAACACTGGCAGACCAGCAGCTACCTGTTCAGGGGAAGCAGCTTTCCAGAACAGCGTTTGGCAGGTTGCAGGACAGGAGATCCTGGGCAGCTGCGGTAAACATCTGGAGCTCCGCATGCAATACATTGGATCGCACTCTGTAGTGGGATCTCCAGAAAGTAGAGTAACATTCAGATGGTGTGGTATGGGAGGGGTGTGTGTGTTTGTACATTAAAAAAAAATAGAAACAGTGCCCTGACCTGGATAGCCCAGGCAAGCCCGATCTTGTCAGATCTCGGAAGCTAAGCAGGGCCAACCTTGGCAAGGACTTGGAAGGGAGACCTCCTTGGAATACCAACAGTTGGGAGGCGGGGGCAGGCTTTATTCAGCCGCCTCTCTGAATATCCTCCAGGCGCCCCCCCCCTAGCCTCTGTTTGAAAACCTCCAATGAGGGAGAGGCCCACCACTTCCTGAAGAAACCAATTCCACTGAGGAACCGCGTCAGGAAGTTCTTCCTAATGTTTAGCTGAAAACTCTTCTGATTTAATTTCATCCTGTTGGTTCTGGTCCGACCTTCTGGGGCAACAGAAAACAACTCCACACCATCCTCTATATGGAAGCCCTTCAAGTACTTGAAGATGGTTATCATATCACCTCTCAGTCATCTCCAGGCTAAACATACCCAGCTCCTTCAACCTTTCCTCATAGGACTTGGTCTCCAGACCCCTCACCATCTTCATTGGTCTCCTCTGGACACGTTCCAGCTTGTCTATATCCTTCTTGAATTGGGGTGCCCAAAACTGAACAAAATACTCTAGATGAGGTCTAACCAGAGTAGAGAAAAGTGGTACCAGAAGTCAACATGACTTCCAGGTGCACACACAGTTGGTCACCATGACTTCCAGGTGCACTCACTCACACACACACATATGCACATATTAAAAAACAATTAGGCCCTTGCGAGGGTACAATTCCCTCGCAAGGGAGCTGATTAGAAAAAGCGCGAAGTAGCCTGAGAACCACAACAGCTAATACCATAAACACAAGTTGAGTTCACACGGGAAATCTAATTAAGCTAGGCAAGAAGACATAACACTCCGTCGTCCACCTGCAGGAGAAATTTGGCAGTTACAGCAGCATACCAGAAGAGAATAACACGGGGAAATCATCCAGCAATCTTCATGGCAGAGCATGGCTTGCAAAAACAGCTCAGAGGACATTTAAATGCCCTTTGAGTTCAATTCCATGGGGCAAGAAAGCTTAGCAGGGCCACTAAGGGTGCGTTCAGACGGGGGCTTTGTGCCGGCATAAACGCGATCACACGTACCTCCATTTTGCGGTTCCCATCGTTGTACGCCCGTTCACACTCCTGACGCGCTACGGCACGCGTCAGCTTAAAAAATTTTTTCTCAGTTTGCGCATGTGCATGAGCACTCGTCCGAAAAAATAAATAAATCTACATTCGCGCATGCGCAAATCTACCCAGCAAATCACAGCCTTGACATAACGCTTCCGCAGAGCTCTGGGATTCAACTCACATACCTGTATCAATCCGCCGGAGCTCTGACACTTGCTCTGAGAGAGTCTTGGTATTAGCATCATGAACCCTCAGCAGCAGCATCTGGTAGCTTTCCTGACTGCCCAGCTCTTTATCTCGGTGGCCTGTCACCTGCTTCGCAGGCTCAGTGCCATTAGAGTGAGGAGGATGAGGTTGCTCAGGCGCTACCTGACAGTGAGGAGAGCCAGAGCGAGGGATTCTGAAGAGTTCCTCGTCATGGCCACCCTCATCAGACTGGACGAGCTATGGGCCCCACGGAGGTGGTGGGTCTACCCTCGTTCAGAGGAGCTCTGGAATGTGTATGCCAGAGTGATCTGGGAGGACGAGAAGTGGTTGGAGCACTTCCGGATGAGGCGGGCGACCTTCACGTGGCTGGTGGACTCTCTGAGGCCACATCTGTCACGTGAGGGTACCGTCATGCGGGACCCCATCCCGGTGGAAGAGATCATATGACCCTCCAGCCACAGGGAATATAATGGTGGCCTGTCAGTGACATCTGTGAAGGACCACTACTGTGGTAAGGTCCGGATGGCGGGCACCAATAAACACACTTGTGAGGTAACAGTTGTCAGCATTTATGACAGGACCTCAGGAGGGTGATTTCCCTACCCTCAGGAGTCTCAAGGGGGGGCTATCAAACACGTTCCCTTCCCTTCACTACAGAAGTCTCCTTGTGAGCACTGTTTCAGTTCAGCTAGCGTGAGTGAGTCTTGGCTCATGAAGGGTGCCTCTAGAGCACAGTACTATATACAGTAGCCATAATCACTCACTCAAAACCTCGATGCCAGCAGCTCACAGACCAGAATGTATTTATTTTTCTGCTCACAGGACCCAGCAGCGTTGAGGGAGCTTGGGTTGTTTTATATGTGAATAGGACAAGGCCATATGTTACAGCTGTGGCACACTGTAGTCAAGCTGCTAGCAGGCACTTCCCTTTGTAACTTTCTTCACACGTTTCCAAATGAGAATGCCTATTTTAAAAGGGTACAATGGGCCTGAAGATGCAGTGGAGGAATTTCCCGGCAGGGTCATGTCTTCTTAGTGTAGACCAAGCAGTCCTTCACCCCAGTACTTATGCTGTAAATCAAAAGTACTGTAGACAGTATGTATGCCTGGTGCTGTCAAATCTAGGCAGAGCTCAGTACTGTGGGTGAGGATCTCCCCTGTACAGCAGAAGCACTAGCAAAACCACACGTTTTCTAGCATATGCCATATGGGAGCCTGAACACTGATGGTATCCTTTACTTTTGCCAGGTAATGCTCGGATTCAAGGACCTGGGGCCCCTGTTAACTTCCTGAGCAGGGAGGACCAAGTGGCAATGGCACACCAGGCCCTACAACTCTGTCCCTACACCCCCTTCGGCCATTCTCAGGAGAATGTGGGCATCAGGATGGGATTATGTTTCCCTCCCCCAAAAGTCTGGATTTACATCTCTCAGTCACCCGCTCCTCGTGCCGTCCACCACCTCAGGCGGTCTCGCATCACGGACAGAATGGACAGAGCGGTCTTCGTGCCCGGGAACCCCACCATAGTCATGGAGGGGGTCCAGATCCCTCCATTGATAATCGCAGACGCCGGGTACCCCATGCGCCGCTGGCTGGTCACACCCTACACGGGGGTGTTAACTCCGGACCAGGCGGTGTTCAACCGGGCCCACTCAAGGGCCAGGTCAGGAGGTGAGTCGGACGCCTCAAGGCTCGATGGAGGTGCCTGGGGGCCACGCTCCCCATCATGGAGCACAATTTGAACACCGTACTTTGTGCTTGCGTGGTACTGCACAATGTGTGTGAGGAGCGTGGCGACCCCATCAGAGGGGAGGCCACCGAACCCCAGAACATTCCACCCCAGCCTCCAAACCAGGCAGGTCAGCGGCACCTTGCAGAGGGGAAGGGCAGTGCGTGCCGCAATAACAAGGTGGATGCAGGGGCGTCGCAGGCGCATGTGAGGTACCCCTGCATTCCGCAACCCACCATCTGTAAATACTGCTTCTTGTACATATGTTAATCTTTGTTGTTGTTGTTTTCAAGCTGGTTTTCATTTAAAGTTCAAATTCAGAGAACCGCAGAGTTGCGTTTTCCTTGATCCCCCAAACCCAGAGGGAGCGTTGCCATTGAGGTAGGTGAGGCAGAGGGTACTCTGTGGAAGACCGCTGTTTCAGGAACCGATCTGAGGGAGCTTGTGACTGACCCAAGGTCACACCACCAGATGTAGCCAAACCTGGTTTTCCTCTATCAAAGTCCACACACTTAACCCCTACATCAAGTGAGATGGTGGCAGCGATAGGGTTACCCCGACCCCCCCAGGTGATGGCCGGAGCTCTCCACACATCTCCCCTTATGAAACAATGGTGGTAGAACTGTGTTCCCAATTGCCCCTGGGAGATCAGTGCCACCCATTAGTTATCCGGAAAGAGAGATCTGACAACGATGCACTGACATGGGCAGCCACCCTCCTAGTAGAGACCTACCGTGCCCGCCGACCAGTGCCCCAACCTCTGCAGCCAGGCCCTTGCACTGTAGCTACATGGGTTCCATTGGCTGAGGGAGTGCAGGCAGGCACCAGCAGTGCAGGCACATGGGCCCCAGGGCCCCAAGCACCACAGCAGAACACCACTACCACAGGCACCTGTGCCCCCATGCCACAATCAGTGCAGCCAGGCCCCCGCAGCTCCTGCCCTCGGCCCCCCACGCCCAAGGGGGCGCTGCCAGGCCCCTCCACTGCAGCCCCCTAGCTACCTGTTGGCTGTGGGAGGGCAGGCTGGCCGAACAGGAAGCCGCGGCTCTACAGCCTGTGTCCGTCGGTGGCCACAAGTGCCATGGGTCTAGTCACCATGCATCAAATGAGGTCCCCCTCCCATCCCCAGAAATGGCCGTGGGCGAAATGGCAGGACATGCCAGCACGCTCAGCACCACATGTATCCCTGCAGGTATTTGAATAAAGATGCCTCTGGTAATACCACCACATGTGTTACAGAGTCATGGGGTGGAGGGGGGTCCACGTTCAGGAATGACACTGCCACACCAAGTTCCAAAAATAACTTTTAATCATAAACAACAGATAACAAAGACAACAGACCCCCAAACCCCAACACACCCAACAAACTAACCCGAGTTATCATCCCCATCCCCCACCCCCTCCCGACAACAGGTTTACAAACAAAGAACATAAACTAATAAAAAACTGGAAACTTTTCCGCAACCGTCGCTTGCTGTTCATGGGCCCTCAGTGGACTCTGTCGCAGGAGCGCCATGTTCTGCTGCAGGCAGCAGCCGGTCCACGTCTCTGCGGAGACGCCGCAGTATCCGCCGCTGCTGGTCCAGCAGCTCCACAATCTGATGAACTGCGGAGTGAAGGGGTGTGTGTGTGTTTGTAAGATAGGGCCTTGTGGAATCACCAAGGGGGTGCAGTTGCCTGTGGCAGTCAGATCGCCATATATCGGTAACAGTGGTCCATCACATGGTTTTACCGGAAAGGGAAACCATGACATTAAAACCACAGGCCTCACAGGCCAAAGTTTTCGCCTGCCCACACTGCCTGGTGCTGCTATTTCATTTTGTAATGCGCTGCCAACACTCACTGGAGTGATACCGCCTTCCCCTAGGGACAGTGGGACACCTCTGGACGATCCCCAACCCTGGGAAAGTGGGTACCACAATCTTTGGGCAACCCCTGGAGAGTTGGCATCCCCTCCAAATTGGGCCCGTTTGGGTTCCGTGGCCTCCTCTTTGCCCCTGTTAACTTCCTGAGCAGGGAGGACCAAGTGGCAATGGCACAACAGGCCCTACAACTCTGTCCCTACACCCCCTTCGGCCAATCTCAGGAGAATGTGGGCGTCAGGCTGGGCTTATCTTTCCCTCCCCCAAAAGACTGGACTTACATCTTTCAGTCACCCGCTCCTCGTGCCGCTGTAGGCGAATCTCCAGCTCCCGGCATCCTCGGCAGGACCCAAGACTCCCCGCAGCCTGCGGTGCACACCCCTCCTCCATCTCCGCCGGTGGCGCTCCTGAAAAGAGCACAAGTTGGGTTAGGGAAGTTTGTAGATCAACGAGCAGACACCAAACACTACTAGTAGTCCAGCGTGGGTTCTTACACAGGTACGGTAAAGGTCGACACCGCACTCTGGCCACCCACCATGCCATTTCCATCAGCATGGCCACTCCTCACACACCATAACCTCCTACTTCCAACCGAACATTGGCCACTCACCCTCCCCCGTGTCCCCCGAGGGTACCAGGACGGGCCCGGGCGACTGTGACGCCTGATGTCCTCTGGCTGCGTTAAAAGGAGGGAGAGACATGGTCACTGCAGAGGTCAACAATTAGCCGTAGCTCATGGTCAGATTACGGATTTAACGTCAGTGCAATACCCATATCGTACACTCACCTGCCCCATTGTCCCCTGAGGACAGTGTCACGGTTGAAATGCAGATGGCGTTTGAGGCTGGGATATGTGAGTAAAAACCCTCTGGGTCAACTCTGGGGGGTGGAGCCCAAGGTCCAGTCTTCAGGTTCGGCAACCGTGGACATGACTGCACCCTTGGGGTGACTTTATACCACCTGCCTTGCATGACTCAGCTAGGTCTGGGTGATTTTGGACCAGTCACATACTTTCAGCATTCTGTCGGCCTGATCTACCTCGCAGGGTTGTTGTGCATATAAAAAGGAGAAGACAAAAAGCTACACTGCTCTGGTCCCCACTGTGGAGAAAGACCGTAATTTTCCTAGGTAGAGGGTGGGGGGTAGAGATGGAAAGCAGAAGACAGAGGGTCAGGTAAAGGGGGGTTGGCTGTTGGGTAGGAAAGAAACAGGGTTCCCAACTCCAGGTCGGAAAATTCCTGGATATTTGAGGGGTGGAGCCAGGGGAGGGTGGGATTTGAGGGGGGGAAAAATCTACTGAACATTATAATGCCATTGACCCGACCCTCCAAGGTACTTACATGGGGCTCTTCGCTCTTCCCAGTTTGGCCTCCCGGCCTGGGTCCACAAACGGGCAAGGAGCAAGAAGCGGCTGTTGGGTGGGTACCCCCTGCCAGTCTTCTGCGGCTGTTGGGTGGGTCCCCCTGCCAGTCTTCTGCGGCTGTTGGGTGGGTACCCCTGCCAGTCTTCGAGGGCGTCAAAAAACGCCGCCTTCTCCCTCTTAAATTTGGCGCGCACCTGAGACCCAGATCTCGGGTAGCCTTGCGCTGTTAAGCGCCTGGCCACCCTCGAAAAGAGCCCCAGGGTCCTCATGTGGGTGCTGGGCATCACCCTGGGCCCAGCACCCATCTCATACAAGAGTTCGAGCATTCGCTCGACCTCCTCGTCTTGCCAGAAGACGCCTAGACGCCTGCCTGCCATCACGAGGGGTTTGGAAATGCGGGGCTTTTGTGGCCTGCTGTGCCACACCACCAGTGGGTCACAGGTTCGGACTTACCTTTTGGGTCTCTGGGAGGAGGACTTCCACGTGCCTCTGGCTGGGTGGAGGTTGATGTGCCTGCGGAACACGGGTGAGAATAGGAGTGTTACATGAGAGACAATACCGGCTACTTGACTCATTACATCTTGCAGAAGTGCACAGAAAACTAAATGCCAATTTGCCAGTGAATGCTCAGGGGGGAGTGGCAGGGGGAAAGCTTTGGGTGGCAGAGGGGGTTGGTTGTGCAATGCATTATGGACAGAAGACAACCATAGCAATAGTCATCCCCTGAGACCTGGCCTCGCCATACCCACCTTCAAGTGGTGGGAGATCCTCCATATATCCCGTTATTCTCTGGATATTCGGCCCCTTCCTCGGTCTCCTGGGTCAGGGGGGTCTCTTGGTCTCCTTCTGAAATGAAGAGCAAAGGCAGCCTGATGTCAATTTACCAGCTTCTGTTAACTGCACACAGGTAGTAGAGGCAACCACACAGCCATTCCTGAGGAGCAGGGGGCTGAAGCAATGGAAAGGATGAAGAGTCAAATCCTGGACAGGGCAGTATGGCTGCAGATTCTAATCTGGGAGGACCGGGTTTGATTCCCCCACTCCTCCTCCACCTGCACCTGGCTGGATGGCCTTGGGCAAGCCGTAGTTCTGATAAGAGCAGTTCTTGTTAAAAGAGCAGTTTCTGTCAAGAGCTCTCTCAGCCCCGCCTACCTCACAGGGTGTCTGTTGTGGGGAGGGGAAGGGAAAGGAGTTTGTAAGCTGCTCTGAGACACCTTTGAGGAGTGAAAGGCGGGGTATAAATCCAACCTCCACCTTCTCCTCCACTTCTTCTTCTTCAGTGTCAGTCACAATTTCTCTCACAGCTGTTCTCTCAGGAGCAGTTCTGGAAAGAGTTCTCTCAGCCCCACCTACCTCACAACAGGGTGTCTGTCTATCAGGGCATACTGCCAGGTTGACTCACTTCACGGCTTCCAAAGGCCTGGATGTACTTTTTACAATGGAGAATGTCTACATGTCCTGGTTGCCAAAACGGCCCTGTCATATATTGTATTCTGAGCACAATCCAGATTACTGACTATGGTGTGGGGAAATTACCTCAGTCAACAGAGGGCAAGGGCTGGAGAGTGTGTGGGGTGGGTTGCTTTGTGACTTGGCGTTGAATCCCTCCCACAATTGTATGTGGACATAGATATATACTCACCCTGGGTGCTGTTTTCTCCCACATCTGGGAGGGAGGCAGGGAGGCTTTGCTGGCTGGGGCTGGGAATAGAGTGAGACAGCCTCCTCCCTGTTGCACTCACCCTCCCGTGAAGAATCCGATTAAGTTCCTGGCAATAAGGGCAGGTCTGGTGTGCGGCCCCTGATCTTTCATTTTGAGCAACTGCCCTCTTGTACCTCATCTTCATGTCCTTCGATTTACTCCGGCACTGCTCAGGGGTCCTTAAAAACCCCTTTGACGCAAGCCCCTCAGATATTTTCCTAAAGATGTGGTTGTTTTTGTTGTTGTGGGAAAGCTCCTCTTGCACTGCTTCTTCACCCCACAGGGCTAGGAGCTCGAGGGTCTCAGCATGGCACCAATTCATGCCCTTCCCAGATGACATCCTGTCAGAATGACAGGTTCCCGCCAGAGGCATCCCCTGTGGTGAATATTGTGGAATGAGTTCCGGCACAAGACAGATCCCTGTGTTACCAAGGCACTATTTGCACTTCAATCAAGTCCCTCTAACAGACAGTTCCCTTTGGACCTCAGACCCGAAAATGGCCTCCCTGAGATCCCACGCTTGTCTAAACGCTGAAACGAGTGGCCATTTAAATTTTGGCTCTATTAACGCAAGTGCGAAGGGGTGTTCATGCGCATACCGCCGACGCTTAAAAATAAAAAAAAATGGCGGGCGCAAAATGGAAGCCTCGGGCGGCTTCCCAACGGATGTTGCAGTACAACGGAGGAGAGCGATCAGATGGAGGAGTACATCGAAAGCAACCGTTGCACTCAGTTTACCACCACTTGGGACCTGGTGGCAGAGTGCAATGGTTTAAAGCTCTTTACAACGGATAGAGAGGGAAGACAGATGTTCGCACGTGTGAACGCCGGTAAGTACAACGATTGCAACCGGCACAGCAAACGTTGTAAATCCCCCGTCTGAACACACCCTAAGAGTGATACTTTCAGTACTTCTTATACAGTGGGACTGGGCTAGCAGAAAGGGGGATTGTTGGGGGGATGTACTGAAGGTGCCACTCTTGAGTGCCTTTCTAGGCTTTCTTGCCCTGTGGAAGGGATCTCAAAAGGCATTTAAATGCTGTCAGAGCTGTCTTTTCCTGTTAAGTTGCTCACTTAACAAAGAAGTCGGAGAGTGATTCAGCAAGAACACAACTTTATTCTTCAACTCGAATACAACTCCAACATGGATCAACATCTGATAGCCAGAACAGCCTTGACATTGCAGCTGTCCTGCTTTTAAACATTCTCGGCTAATGTAGCCACACCCACTGTACAAATACCAACCAATAAGGTTGTTCACATAAGGACCAATCACGGATGTTCCCGCTCAGGGAGCTTGCTGTGATTGGCTAGGTGCTTCCTGGGCTAGTAACAGGATCGGATGGATTTGGATCCTAGCCCAGGATGAAGCTTAACGTTACACTTCAATTAGATGTTTCACAACATATCATGCATTCAAGGCAGCTTTGAATACACTACATTTCCCATGTCCCATGATTGCCCCCCCCCCAATTCCACAATGAGAGGGAAGCCTGCTGCTATCAGTGGCAGGCAGTGTGTGTGTGGGGTCTCTCCTCAAAAATAAGGGGCTTTTAAAAAAAATTAAGGAGGCAGGGCCTTAAAATGCCCTACTGTAGTTACGGTCCTGACAATAACTGTGCTTTCTAGAATTCTGACATGCAGATGTAAGCAAGTGTTTCTGGTGTGAAAAGCATCACCTGCTATCCTGCCAGCCAGTCAAGTCGGGCTATTCTTTCCGAGCCACCCAAGTAGCAGTAACTCTCCCTAAACTAAGTGGGATTAACTTCCGATAAAATATGTACGTCATCAGGCTGCAAAAAAACACACACTGCTTTAAAAAAGCATTTTTAAAGAACTGCAACCAACTGTCTCCTAAAAGATTATAAAAACAATAATTTTAACAATGCAAAAAAGTGGGACAAGTGAACTGCTGTCTCGAAGGTGCTACCAGACTCTTTTCTTCAAGGGCAGTAACTCTCCCCCCACCCCCCCCCCCCCCCACTGACGCCGAAGGCAGAAAGACCTGAAAGGGCGTCTCTTATTAAGCTCTTAAATGCAATTTTTACACTGTTTTGAAATACAAATCCAGATTCTCGCCTCCCGCATCCATTTTACCGAACCGGCCAGCACACGAACCACAGAGTTCATCTTTACAACAGGAACTTCACGTTCAACGCGCGCAGCCAAATGCTACCTAATCCCCGCCCACTCCGCGTGACGTAAGGCACATTTGGCGCGCTTTTGGAAGCGGGTCGTTTTCTCTACCTCCGCGAGCTCTGCGGTTGCGACTGGCAACAATACCGGCCCTAGTCTCTCCCCCCCCCCCCCCCCCCCCCGGAATGACGAAGCCACCACAGATGCGGAGCCGGGAGGAAGTGGACGCCACGCTGCAAGTGGCAAAGCTGGACCCGGCGGAGCTGCTGCCGGCCGCGCAGTGCCTCAGCTTCAGCGCCGATGCGGACGCCGCGGACTGCTACCTCCTGCAGCTGGAGCCGGAGGTTTGCGCCGAGTTGGAGGCGGGGCGAAGGTGGGTGCGAGCGGTGGCAGCGCCCTCTGGCGGCCGGGAGAGCGCGTGAGGTTGGCAGGCGGTCTGCGCTCCATAGCTCACCCTGGTGGCTGGGAGGGTCAATAGCAGATGGGTCTTCTGGGAAAGTGAGACTGAGTTCGGGTTACCAACTCTGGGTTGGGAAATTCCTGGCAACTTGAGGGCGGAGTCAGGGCTTGGGGAGGGGCCCCGGTAGAGTCTAGGGTTGCCAGCCTCCAGGTGGGGCCTGGGGATCTCCCGCTTTTACAACTGATGTCCAGCTGACAGAGATCAGCTTGCCTGGAGAAAATGGCTGCTTTGAAGGGTGGCCTCTAGGGCACTGTAACCATGCTGAGGCCCCTCCCCTCCCCAAGGCCCGCCCTCACCTGGTTCCACCCCCAAAGTCTCCAGGTGTTTTCCCACCCAGACCTGGCAACCCTAGCAGCCAGGGTATGATTCCATTCAGCCTCCCTTCCAAGGGAATCATTTCCTCCAGGGGAACTGATCTTGGAGACCAGTTGTTGTAATTCTGGGAGATCTCAAGGTCCCACCTGGAGGTTGGCAACGGTGGTCACTGAATTAAATTCTTGACATTTCCAGGAGTGACTTTGAAATTCTCAACGCGCCTTTGATTTAAAAGCAACAAAAACTTTTTAAAAAATCATTCGCAGGGGTTTTTTTGTCCCTTTTTTGTTTTTCTATTTTTCTTGTGTGTGTGTGTGTGTGTGTGTGTGTGTACCTGGAAGTCATGGCAACCTCTGGTGACTGACCCCCACTGGGGGCCTGGAGGATATTTGGAGAGGTGGCCGAATAAAGCCTGCCCCCACCTCTCATCATCACGCAGAAGAATAAAGCCTGTTCCAAGGTCTCCCATCCAAGTACTTTCCAGAGTCAACCCTGCTTAAGCTTCTGGGATCTGATGAGACTGGGGGCTTGCCTGGACGATCCACCTCAGAGCACTTTTTAAATGGTTTCCGGTGCTGCTCAATGTTCCCTCTAAGCTGCGGAGTCTTGTGAGCAAAAATTCTACTTCGTGAGCTACTGGCATTAAAGTGGTGAGCGAGCGATTTGGCTCCTGCATAAATTATTTTGCTCTGGAGCCATCCTTCCTGAGCTGAGACAAAAATCTGTGAGCTGGAGGCTAAAAAAACTGTGAGCTAGCTCACACTAACTCAGCTTAGAGGGAACACTGGCTGCAGTATATTATGACAGTGTACAGTAATGGAGGTATACTGGAAACAAAGTCATGTTTCATAGGGCTCTAAACTACTTGGGCTTCCAAACAGGTTTTTAAAGGGTTCACACTAGAGTTGCCAACCTCCAGATGATCTCCCCACTGTTACAACTGATAGGCAAGCAACAAAGATCAACTCACCTGGAGAAAGCGGCCCCTTTGGCAGTTGGACTCTGTGGCATTAGACCCCACTGAAGCCCCACCCTCCCCCAAATCCCACCCTCTTCAGGCTCCACCCCCCCCCCCAAATCTCCAGGTATTTCCCGACGTAGGGCTGCCAACCCTGGTTCACACACTTCAGGATAAAACTCTCCCCTCCTGCAGGTAAAGGTAAAGGTTCCCTTGCTCGAAAGCCAGTTGAATCTGACTCTAGGGTTGCGGTGCTCATCTCCATTTCCAAGTTGAAGAGCCAGCGCTGTCCGAAGACGTTTCCGTGGTCATGTGGCCGGCATTACTAAACACCAAGGCGCACGGAATGCTATTACCTTCCCACCAAAGTGGTCCCTATTTATCTACTTGCAATTTCTTGCTTTCGAACTGCTAGGTTGGCAGGAGCTGGAACTAGAGAGGGGAGCTCACTCCATCATGTGGCACACTCGGGTCTCGAACTGCTGAACTCCTGACCTTCCACAGCCTGCAGTTCAGCATCTTAACCACTTGAGCCACCGCAGCTCCCTCCTGCAGTTACCAAAGCCTTAATCAGGATTTCCCAGAATTTGTTGGTGTCTTCCATACCGAGATGGGATTTTTTTGGTTTCCCCAGTGCTGTGGTGTCTGTAGATGAGGGTTGCCAGGTCCAAATGCCACGCCAGCAGGGGGTGGGAGGGAACTTTCCGGGAGTGGGGGTGGAGCACCGTGACGTGTTGACATCACGCAGAAGTGATGTCGGGGATGTCGCACAGCGATGCTCTCATTTTGGGGCAAAACTCTACGGTAAGATGAGCCTCGAATCATAGAGTTTTGCTCCAAAACATGAGCATCGCCGCACGACGTCCCTGATGTGCTGATGTCACTTCCGCCTGATGTCAGCGTGTCGCGTTTATTTCCTGTGACGGTGCTGTTTGGGAGCGGGGTTTCCTCCTCCCGGACGGCTGGCTGGCTGGCAGCAGGCAGACGCCCAAGAAACCAGGGAATCCCCCGCTTCCAACTGGGGAATGGCAACCCCCTACTGCAGGCTCAAGTGGTTAAGACGCTGAACTGCAGGCTGTGGAAGGTCGGTAGTTCAGCAGTTCGAGACCTGAGTGTGCCGCATGACGGAGTGAGCTCCCGTCTCTAGTTCCAGCTCCTGCCAACCTAGCAGTTCGAAAGCAAGAAAGTGTAAGGAGATAAATAGGTACCACTTCAGTGGGAAGGTAACAGCGTTCCGTGCGCCTTGGTGTTTAGTCATGCCGGCCACATGACCACGGAAATGTCTTCGGACGGCGCTGGCTCTTCGGCTTTGTAACGGAGATGAGTACCGCAACCCTAGAGTCGGATTCGACTGGCTTTCGAGCAAGGGAACTGCAGGTTAAGTGCAGCAGCAATGGGGCTTCCACACGACAGGTTCCCCCACAAATTCCCTGCCTCTGTCCCCCAAAAAGCAGCAACCCCCTTACCTTGGGTCAATGGATTTTTATTTTAAAAACTGGCTCTAGGATATCATATCAGTATCCCATTGTGACAATGGGTGCAGCAAGTTCTCTGCATCCCCAGCATTTTTTAAAGGTTCCGTCCCCCCTCCTTTGTCAATATTTGCCTTTTCCTTTGTATTTCCATATAACACAATACTATGCAAACAGGTCAAAGGCATCGTTTATATTTGCATCTAAGATGTAGTGGCGTTCGTAACAACTGAACCCTGACTTGGGTCTAGTGGCTTGGAAATTATTCACTCTGCACGGCAGGAAATGCCGCTTCGTGGTATTTCTGTATTGAAATCTGTGTACAATTGTAAAAAACTGTATTCTTTCCAGCCTCGTAATCCGTGGAGATAAAGATGAACATGCTGTGCTGTGCAGCAAGGATAAGACCTACGACATGAAAATAGCAGACACCTCCAATATGTTGCTTTTTCTACCTGCCTGTGAAACTCCCGAGCAGCTGTGTGCAGACAAGCCCCCGTCTGTCATTTACACGCAGGTATTTCTCGAGTGGCTAACTTTCTGGGCAGGGGAAATTAGTTAAAATGGATTGTTTCATTGGTTGGCCATGTTTGCATCCTTCCTGTTTTCCAAGCAGGACAAGGCAGTGCCTGTGGGGTAATCCCATTTTATCCTTACACCAGTCCTGGGAGTTTGATTCCCTGAGGGTGAGGGGCTGTGGCCCAGACTACCCAGGAAGCCTCACGGCTGAGCAAAAATTTGAACCCAGGCAAGATGAACTGGTGGCTGGATGACCCAACCAGTCTTTCACACAGGCTTTGGTCACCTTTTCCTTTGCATCTCTTTCATTCTGTATTAATGAAATGTTAACTTCTACAGGGAGAAATAAAATGTGTACACGCTGTGTGGTGTACTGGATCGAGTGGCGGACCAGGATCCTGGGCAGCCTGGGTTCATATCTTCTTTTCTGCCATGGATGCTCACTGGGTGGCTGTGGGCCCCTCACAAACTCTCAGCCTGGCCTGCCTCACAGGGTTGTTCTGAGAAAGTGGAGGCGGGGGCGGACATTTAAATGTTGACTTTTACAGTGTTTTATAGTTGTTCTAATCCCGCATCTCTTTATTGGGCGAAGACCTGTTCACCTCATGTCGGTTGCCAACCAATTGGCTGCCTTCACCTGAAAACAGGAAGTGCTGATCAGGCTGCAGCGGGACAGAGAGCCCCGTGGCTTTCCTCAAAGCCTCTTTTCTTATTGAAAGCACAGTGCAGCTGACCCTTCAAGCATAAGAACATAAGAGAAGCCATGTTGGATCAGGCCAGTGTCCCATCCAGTCCAATGCTCTGAGGCAGTGGCCAAAAATACCAGGTGCCCTCAGCAGGGCTCTTTTTGTAGAAAAAGCCCAGCAGGAACTCATTAGCATAATAGGCCACACCCAACCGCAGGAACTCATTAGCATATTGGGCCACACCCCTGACAGCACAGCTCATTAGCACATTAGGCCGCACCCACCTGTTACCAGAAGTGTGGTTATCCAGCCACACCCACCTTTTGCTTGTTATTCTGTTTACCTTGTTTGTTGTCAAACCCCAGGGCCTTTTTTTGTAGCAGGAACTCCTTTGCATGTTAGGCCACACACCCCTAATGTAGCCAATCCTAATGAGTTTCTGCTGTTGGGTGTGGCCTATTATGCTAATGAGTTCCTGCTGGGCGTGGCCAACTTGGGAGCCAGCCGGAACTCCGTTCCTGTGCGTTCCTGCCCAAAAATAGCCCTGGCCATCAGGATGTCCAGAAGCCCACCCACAGGAATACTGGTTGGGAAAGTGGAGAAGAAAAAGCCGCATTTGTAAAACAGTTAAAAGCAACGCCAAGGGATGAGTGAAGAGGAAAGAGAATAGCTGCAAGAGAGCATCTGGTATGCTTCTCAGAGGATTATAGTGCTGATTTGGACGTAGGCCTGTTACTGGTCAGGGTTCTCTCTCTCTGTGTGTGTTTGCTTGTAGCAAGTCTCAGCTTTGGTTCCTAATTGCAGATTGCAGGCTTCTCCAACAATTACTGGGAAGTAAGAAGATGTCGACCCAAGCTAAAGAAACTCAAGAAACTCCTCATGGAAAATCCTTACGAAGGGCCGGATGGGGAGAAAGAGAAAACGCTGACTAACCCAAAGGTAAAAACGGGAATGCGGAGAAACTCTCTTCAGATCAGGCAAAAATGATAATTCATGAGGATTATGTGCAAAAGAGTAGACGGGAAACAACTCAATGAATTCAAGGTAATAGCCATAACTGAACAGTAGCCAACATGGTGTAGGGCTCAGAATGTCGAGCTAGGATCTGGAGGCACAGGTTCAAATCCCCACTCTGCTGTGGAAGATCACCGGGTGACCTTGGCTGTCACACACTCCACTTAACCCACCTCACAGGGTTGTTGTGAAAAGAAAACGGAGGAGAGGAGAACAATATATCCAGCTTTGGGTCCTCACTGGGGAGAAAGGCAGGGTAATCCATGAAGTACAGAAAACACCGTGTTGAAATAATAAACACAATATTCACATGTACTTATAGCTAAATATACTTGCTTTTTATACCAGAACAGCCATGTTTACATTGTTTGACTTATGCATGGGTAAATTCAAGAGCTGTGGTTCCAGAATAAAATTATATGCCTGAAGATTTGTTCGAAACACGCAGGTTATGCCCGGGAGGCGTGTTGCTAGGCCTGCTTGCTAGCTGAATCACCTCATGGGAAAATACATCTACTAGGCTTGCTTGCTAAGCTGAATCATCACAGTGAGAAATACAAGCTGCCTGCTAGCTTTACCTGATGGATCATCGCTTGGGAAATGTAGAATAGGTTGCTGCATTGTTCGGTGCAAACAACTGTACATTGGTATCTATCCTCCTTCAGGAAGAAGACAGTTGGACTCTTCATGTTATATAACTTAGTTAGAAAGTGTTTGAAATGTGATGTTGTAGTTTGAAAGTGTTTACAATACACTAGAGTTGATGTTGTGTATGAAAAGCAAATATATTTAGCTGCAAGTACATGTGAATATTGTGTTTATTATTTCAACACGGTGTTTTCTGTGTTTATCTAAGCTAGCAGTGTTCCCTGTGTGCTTGTTGTTAACAAATACACAAAATAAATGATAATATTAAATAGTGACCTACCTAACACCAGCCCAATAATCCAAATCTGCATCTTTACTCCTGTGTAGGCTGGGTTGACCTTTGGGATGCTAACCTCCAGGTGGGACCTGGGGGTCCCCTGGGATTACAGCTCATCTCCAGACTACAGAGATCAGCTCCCCTGGAGAACATGGATGCTTTGGAGGGGGGGGGGACTCCAGGAGTTTCCCAGCCTGGATCTGGTCATCCTGAGCCGGTGGTCGGGGGGGGGGGGACCCGGCAACCCTGATTGACCCTGAGGTTGAGAAGCCCACTTGCTTCACGCCAGCAAATGAGTTCCTAGCAGGGGCAGAGTTTGTACTCGGGGCTTCGTGCTTCTGGGCTGTGGGGAAGGGCTGTGGCTCAGTGGAAGAGGGTCTCCTTGGCATGCAGAAGGTCCCAGGTCCAATACCTGGCTTCTCCAGTTAAAAGGATCAGGCAGTAGGTGATGTGAAAGACCTTTTTCTGCCTGGGATCCTGGAGGGCCACTGCCAGCCTGAGTAGACACTACTTTGACGGGCCCAGGGTCTGATTCCGTATAAGGCAGATTCACGTGTTCATGTATTCCACTGCTTGGCCACTACTGTTTCTCAATGGCTTGTATTTTAACTATCAACATTTTAGCTTCCAAGAGACTGCAAGGCTCCTTCTTGCCTTTCCCCTCAGCTGAATGGACGTAGCGTTCAACCGAGACGGCATTCACAGTTTTAGAAATCGAAGCAGGAAGGAAGTCTCCCTGCAAGGTAGGGTTGCCAGCCTCCAGGTGGGGCCTGGAGATCTCCCGCTTTTGCAACTGATCTTCAGCTGACAGAGATCAGCTCCCCTGGAGAAAATGGCTGCTCTGGAGGGTGGACTCTGTGGCATGGTACTAGGCTGAGGCCCCTCCCCTCCCCAAACCCCGCCCTCTCCTGGCTCCACCCCCAAAGTCTCCAGGTATTTTCCAACCCAGACCTGGCAACCCTACTGCAAGGTCCTACTCTGATGCCTAATTTAAAATATTTAATGTTCGTGGGGGAAAACTGTTGAATGCAAAACTTCTTGATAATTTTTAGTTTTCCAGGATTGTTTTTTTTTTTTTTTGCTTTTTATAATTAGTACCAGCAACATGCCTGTCATGCTGAGTGTGTGTGTGGGGGGGAGTGTAACTCAGTGGCAGAGCATTTCCTTGGCATATGGAAAGTGCCAGGTTCAGTCCTTGCCATCTCTGGTGAGAAGGATCAGCTGCCTGACTCAAGCTGTTGAGGTGCATGTATATATAAGTCCTCTCCAGTATTTTGTTTTGGGGCACTTTACTCTGCAGTACAAGAGAAAGCCTGGGAGGCTGACACCCAGTGTTGAAAACTGCTGCATGCATCACAGAAATACAAACATATTGATGCATTTTTAAGTTGCTTGTTTAGTGTAGTGGTTAAGAGTGGGGACTCTAATCTGGGAGAACTGGGTTTGATTTCCCCAATCCTCCACATGCAGCTGCTGGTGTGACCCTGGGTCAGTCACAAGTTCTCTCAGAGCTGTTCTCTCAAGGACAGTCCTCAAAAGAGCTCTCTCAGCCCGACCTACCTCACCTGGTGTCTGTTGTGGGAAGGGGAAGGGATTGTAAGCTGGCCTCTGAGACTCCTTCAGGTAGTGAAGAGTAGGGTATAAATCCAGTTCTACTTCTTCTAATAAATTTCACTGTTGGCATTTCATGCGGCTTAAAATTATATGTTCATGCTACCTTAAAAAACCTCAACAGTGGGGTGTGCATCTCCCTCTGTGGGCGTGGCGCTTTATGGAATAACACAGCTGTAAAATCTAGCAAGAAAATTAACATCTCTGGAATACTTGTTTTGCTTGTTGTTTGTAGTACACGACAGATGACTTGTTAGATCAGATACAAGCAAGTGAGGAAGAGATAATGCAGCAGCTGGAGGTTCTAAAAGCATGTCAAGTTGAAGGTATGTGTTTCCATAGAAAGATGCGCTGCTGTTTAAGACATACATAGATAGGAATCTTGTATCACATTCTCCTTAAATTGTCTGTTTCAGTGCCCCCGATTAAACCCAAAGGTTGCTAATTTTGATTATTGCCTACCTCATCATATATCAACAGCCTTCCTGTGTGGATCAAAAAATACAGAAGGGGGCCCCACCCTCCACCCAGGGCTAGGGCATATTTTTCTGCATATCTTTGCTAATCTGCGGGAAAAGTACAAAGTGATATAGTATACTTTTTCAAAATATCTGAATGAAGCAACATCACAACGTCAGTTTTTGTTTTTACCTGTTAAAGTAAGTAATGTCATGTTCTGTGCCTGGTAGGATATTGGAGGATTCTAGACTTTGATTATGAGATGAAACTGTTGAATCACGTGACTCAGCTGATATATACGGAGTCGTGGTCATTCAGCAAGGTTCCTTTAAGTATCTGTCTTCAAGAACTCGGACCTCTGGAGCCCAAGTAAGTTCTTTGTTAACAAACTGCTGGAATTCTCAGAATCTTAGGGCTCGTCCACAAAGGTATTCTGAGCTGTGATAGTGCAATACTAAGCTTTTATACACAGCGGGACAACCCCTAGTAATTTTGTTGGTCTTTAAGGTGCTACTGGACTCTTACTCTTTCCTACAATCCCTAGTAAGTAGGATCAGGACTGCAGTCTCAGTTCTGTTGGATGAAAGCACCAATGGTCAAGATCCAAGGTAGGAACTCGCATGCATGCATGCCAAAGAGCAGCATGCCAGATTGCTTTGCTTGATGTTCCAGAGAGCTCATTCTCCACCCAAGGAGCCCAGCTAAGCACTGGTAGTGCTGCTGGAGTTCAGCTTGCTTCTTTGGCCAAGTACAGCTCTTGTTCTTCCCATTCCCCCCATGTTTGCCAGGACACCAGTATATTCACAGTCTGTGTGGTTGTTGGGACTGTCGAGGTTTGTGCGGTGCTAGCCCACTGCAGATTGTGAGTGAGTGTGAGAGTATCAAAGAAGACGTAAGTCTTATAGGCTTGGTGTAAAACTATATACAATTTATTTACCCAAGCCTCCACCAATATATTGCACAGAACGACAAAATGCTCACGCAGACACCAGGTTTCCATCAGGAAGAGAAAGTACACAGTACAGCATCATACTTATACTAGCATTGTCCAACTAGACAGAACCGGTTGGAGCCAGCTCTACTGACACTCTGAGCTGTCAGCTCCTGTCAAACAGATTGATATGATCTACAGCCAGACTTATAGAACACATGGATGTTGACAGGGACTTGGGCCAAAAACCCCCGATCTAGATTATACATTTTCACTGTTGGATATTGTAACTCTACATGCAAAAGGATCTGGGAGGGAAAGGGTTAAGAGAATTCTCTGACTGGGGTGCAGTTGGCCCCACCCTCTCATTGGTTAGATGCTGAGCCTCTTTGGTTCTTGCTTGCCTTCTATCTTATATAGGACATCTCTTCTTCTCTCCCTAACCTGGCCTTGGAGCTATATTAAGTTAACCTCGGGCATCGTAAGCCGCTCTGAGACTCCTTCAGGTAGTGAAGAGCAGGGTGTAAAAACCATCTCTTCTTTTTGAAGTTAATCTGTTCACAATAAGTTAAATGTACCTACATGAATATGTCATGTAAGATGGGCTCCTATTTTTGTAAGTAAAATGACTTCCGCTTGTTAGCACTGAGTCAGAAAATTTTTGTAATTTGAACAGCATTTCCCCCTTAACTGGGAAATGTGGAGAATCAGGGATACTGTGAAAAGGTTTCCATGTTTCTAAGGCAAATGATTTTTTTATTATTATTTTTTACATTTAACCCAATATTCAGAACGGCACAGTTCAGATCTTTTCGCTTGCTAGCTTAGCTGGTTTAACTGGTAACACTTAGCGAGCGATTTGGCTGCTGCATAAATTAGTTTGCTCCGGAGCAATCCTTCCTGAGCGAAGACAAAAATGTGTGAGCTGCAGGCTAAAAAGCTGTGAGCTAGCTCACACTAACTCAGCTTAGCGGGAACACTGGCCTCTGTTGCTTAATGCAGAGGGGAGCCGCTGGCATTCAACCTGAACAATCCTCACAGTGCTCCTTTTCCAAACTAGCATAGCACATCAGTCTCAACAGTGGTGCTGTTGCATATTGCTGTTGCTCTGTTGTCAGATTTTTTAAGGGCAGGAGAGATTAGTTGAAGAGTTACAAAGATTGACGAATCCAGGTGGGTAGCTGTGTTGGTCTGAAGCAGTAGAACAAAGTTTGTTGGTCTTACTTGGTGCCACTGGACTCAAACTTTGTTCTAAAGATGGTTCTGAAGAGCCAGTTTGGTGTAGTGGGTAAGTGCGCTGACTCTAATCTGGGAGAACGAGGTTTGATTCCCCACTCCTCCATATGCAGCTGCTGGCGTGACCTTGGGTCAGTCACAAGTTCTCTAAGAGCTGTTCTCTCAAGAGTAGCCCTTAAAAGAGCTCTCTCAGCCCCACCTACCTCACAGGGTTTCTGTTGTGGGGAGGGGAGGGGAAGGGAAAGGAGATTGTAAACTGCTCTGAGACTCCGAGTGAAGGATGGGATATAAATCCAATCTCTTCTTTGTCTTTTTAAAAATACTTTATTGTTTTACTTTGTCAATACAGAAAGTAATATCAGAAAAGCTTCAAATTGTTAAAAGTAACTCAGAATACAATATTCTAAAATGAAGTCAATGGGCTTTATACAACCTAACAATTTTACAGAAAGATCCTCTATTAAGCATAAAATTGTTGTCCTAATGAGTTAGGAAAGTAATAGATAAGTATTCCATCATTTGTTAGCGGACATTCCCATAGTAAATTTCACATCACTAGCCATTTGTGATAATAGGCATTGGTTAGGAGTATATCATGCATTGAAAGGTAAGAGAATATTGGAAACCAAATTGTCTTGACTAAGGTGTTTAATTTCTGTAGCATGATGAGGATTATTATTCCTCATAGCATGCTGAAAGTAGACAAATGCTATTTGTTCCAGGGAGATGATAGAACACATTCTTAGGAGTTATGGAAGACAAACCATTGATGAAGGTAAGCTACCCCTGTGAATGCACGTTCGAAGCCCTTAATATAACTAGATGCTGTACAACAGGCACACACGTAAGAATGGCGGACTGGGGCCCCCAACAAGTATCAGAATGGTGCACAATCAGGCCAAACTAGAGGTGATTTCAGCAGGCAGTTCTGGATTCCAGAATTGCCATTAGGCAGACCTGAAGTCTGTGCCTGTAAAGTGTACCGACACAAATGCTACTTGGATCACCATATCATCATCATGCTGTTTAAACCTTGATCTTCCCCAAGTGCTTGTCTCTCAGCCTAGCTTGGCGATGGTGGAAAGTGCCGTCTAGTCACACAGGTGTAACTTATGGCAACCCCGTCGGGTTTTCACACAACACACGAACAGAGGCGGCTTGCCATTGCCTGCCTCTGTATAGTTGTCCCAATGAGTTAGGAAAGTGCCAGGACCTCAGGGCACTGTTTCTATTTTATTTTAATGTACAAACACCCCCCCTCCCATCCAACTACTAGCCGGGGCCATCCCTGCTTACCTAGCCTGGGCCATCCAGGTCAGGCCGAAAAACGAAGAAACTGTGAGGTAACTGCGCTAGAAAATATTTAAATAACAATCACAAAATTTGTACAAAAATGTGTACAAAAAAATCTACATATATAAATGCACAAGGCAATTGAAAATGGTGTGACGATGGTCTCCGGAATGTTCTATCGTTTCGATACTGTTCTTCTTCCGAAAGTGGATGAAAGCAGCGACTCTTGGTCTGTCATTTCAACAAGTAGGTATCAAAAATTTCATTAATATTCACCGATGTATCATAACTTAGTTGCAAGAAATTCTCTGAAAGAATGTTCCTAGGGCAAAGTGCTTGTATAATGAACATTCTACTTGTTGAAATGACAGACCAAGAGTCGCTGCTTTCATCCACTTTCGGAAGAAGAACAGTATCGAAACGATAGAACATTCCGGAGACCATCGTCACACCATTTTCAATTGCCTTGTGCATTTATATATGTAGATTGTTGGTACACATTTTTGTATAGATTTTGTGATTGTTATTTAAATATTTTCTAGCGCAGTTACCTCACAGTTTCTTCGTTTTTCGGTCTGTTCTGTGACTGTGACCATCATTTTTGAGCCACCATCCAAGTCAGGGCCAGCCAAATTTAGCTGAAGACAAAGTGCCTGAAATGAGGGTGACAGATCGACAGAGAAGAATAAGGGTGCAGTCACACGCGCCAGATAAAACGGAGAAGTGAGGCTATTTCCTCTGGAGGAATGTGACCCGCAGTTATGCGATCACACAGTCCTTGGCAGCCGCGGGCACAGCCCGTCAGTGTGTGATCAGATGCAACTGCGGGTGAGTCATGGGGTATTTCTTGTGTGCCGTTCCCCCCCCCCCCCTGCCCTTAAACGAGGAATTGATGACCCGCACCTCTGCACCGAGGGCTCCCTATGGAGTTTGCGATGATGTGCATACTGCGAGGGGGGGGGGAACGGCACGGAGTCGGGATGGCCTGATCAGACCACCCTGATGGCATGAGAGCACGCTGGAGTGATCAGACGGAAAAGTTCGTCCGTGGCCCATCTCAACCCGGTCACTACCAGATTTTTCCCGGTGTCTTTTAACTCCACTTCTGCAGCGGAGCGGAACGGGTTGCCGACGGCTGTGGGACGCTTCCTAGATGTTGTTGTCTTATCGCTCCCTTTAAATCCACCTGGCATTCGTGCCTACGTCGGGTCTAATTGTGCGTATGATTGCAGCCTATGATACAATAACAAGCAGAGTAGGTTAGTTTGGCAACACTTAGCTGGGAATTGCATTTGCGGTAAAAATTGGAGAGGCATATGCTTGCGCATATACATGTGTGTGTATCTCTTGTTCATACACTTGTGGCAGTTGATGGCAAGAGGTGGGAGAGAAATGCAGCCGCTCTGTTTCCTCTACACCATGTCCCTATTCTCTTTACAACTTTCCTGTGAATCCCAATCCCCCCCCTCCCCCGTTTTCTTACAGGTAAGCATGCCCAAATTTGGCACGTGTGCACACACATACACAAGCTCTCCACAAACAAATACATACAAGCTTTGTATATTACCAGGAGGCAACCAAATGCTGTGTTTTCTTGCAGCTTAAAGGCTAATCGAAGCACAGACTTTGTGGTCCATAGTCTCTTTCATCTAATGTTTTGTATAAGCCAGGCCAATTTATCCATCTTGGCCCAGATTTCATTACTTCAGGATGATGAGTGAAAAGTACTGGGTTCGCCGCATGGAGGACTCGGACGACGACATGCGGTTGCACGTGTTTATTGTACTTAACACAAGACTGACTCTAACGGCCCGACAGGGCCAACTATATAAATATCCACCCAGCACCCCCTATTCCCATTGGAGGGTTTGAATGTCCCGCCAAGTGGCTATTGGTTGGGGCTGGGGGAAACCAGGATCCAAAGTTTCCTTTGTTCCAGGAGCCAAGCTCCTGCATGTACCGCGGACCCCTGGTGGCGGTCCACATACATAACAATGAGGATCCCCCACCTTTCTAAAATAAAAGAAAAAGGTTTCATGTGTACTGAATCCAGGTTCCAAGATCTGTGTATTTTATTGGTCCATACTAGGTGAGATTTTCTTTGAAATGAACGAAGAGAAGATATGCAGAGCTACGGCACAAATGCTCTTGCAGAACGCCGTCAAGTTCAGCCTCTCGGAATTCCAAGAAGTATGGCAGCAAAGCGTCCCCGAGGGAATGACAACTACGCTGGACCAGTTAAAGGTAATGTGGAACCAGAAAAACCCAAATACGTTTTTGTCTGCCGGTTTTCCCAGTACCTTAAGGTAGACATGTCCACTGTACAAGAGATTAATCATAAATAAGTATAAAAACAACAGTTGTGAGAGTCTGACCCACAAATCAAGCAGTCACCAAGACTTGCAAAGAAAAAGCTTCCTATGTATTACAATCTAAAGCACTACATCATTAATAAATCATAAGAAAATCCTTGTGCATAGGTACATAATCAGCGTCGTTTGAGCCTGAACATTTACTGAGATCAACGTCCTATCTGAATGTAGTATTCCTTATGACTTGTTGCCAAGCACTTTATGAAACAGCTTTTGTACTACTCTAATATCTCCTGAGGAAGATCCAATTTTGAAAAGTTGTTATATAATCCGGAGACGACGTTGATTATGTACCTATGCACAAGGATTTTCTTATGATTTATGAATGATGTTGCAGTGCTTTAGATTGTAATACATAGGAAGCTTTTTCTTTGCAAGTCTTGGTGACTGCTTGATTTGAGGGTCAGACTCTCACGACTGTTGTCCTTATACTTATTTTCTGATTGGGTCGTGTGGGTCCATATTTATCTTGCAAGAGATTTAATCGTGCCACGTTAATACATATGCTATGCTCCAGTTCTTTCTGGTGGTTCCAGACTTCTACAGTCATGATGCATTGCTTATTAAGTGTCCCATTCAAGGAATTCAGAGTAGTGCACACTGCTTTGCTCTACTTCCATTTTATCTTTACAACAATCGTATTGGGTTGGGGTAAGAGAGAGAGCCTGGTCCAAGGTAACCTTCATGGCTGAGCAGGGATTTGAACATGGGTGCCGAGGTCTTAGTGCAACTTTCTGACTACAGTGCCTCGTTGGCATTGGAAAGAAAATAAATTACGTGATGCAACATAGATTGATGTGCGTTTATAGTTACTTCCCTCTTCAACATGGGTTCCTTCCAGGGTTTGGCTCTTGTGGATCGATCCTCCAGACCGGAGACGATCTTCTTGCTAAATGTCGAAGACTTGCCTGAGGAGAGCCAGGAGAGATTTAACAGCTTATTCACCATTCGGGAGAAGTGGACTGAAGCTGATATAGCTCCATATATACGGTGAGTAGTTTAAATGCCCGCTCCGCGGGTGGGTTAAGCTCTTCATTCACATGGCTCACTTCACATTTTGATTCTGCTCTTGTAGTTTCTTTAGCCTCCCATGACTCCCTTTATTTGTGTGTCCCTTTCTTCTGTCTCAAGTCTCCCTGTATGGTTTCCTTGGGGTGAACTCAGTCAATGCTAATAGCTTCAGGTATCACTTACAGATTGATGTTACTTGATTCCAGTGGTCTCGGGAGAGTTTTAAAGATGAAGACTTTAATCTGAAGCAGTCGCGTGTTGGACCTATTGCCCCCTCCCCAGCCTCCCTTTACTCTATTTATACCAACTGGATTGCTAATTATTATGCAGGCAGCTTGCATTTCACCAGTGGCTCCTAGTTTTTTCTAGGTATATCAAACTCTCCTCTCTGCCGTTTTATTGAATATAACAATTTCCATGACTGAAACATGCCCCAGTATTCAAGCAATGACCTTATTTCCCACTCCCACAGTTTATCTGTTTATCTACACCCTGCTGCAAAAAGAGCCCTGGTGCACTGGACCAAGTGTCCATCTACCAATCTCCACACCGTGATCAGCCAGATTCCCTTAGAAGCCTACCAAGCAGGCCATGGAGGCCAAACCCTCTTCCAGTTGTTGCCCCACCCCCAAGCCCTGGAATTCAGATTTGTTGCAAAAAAGGATGGCCCATGGAGGATTTGGCGTAGACAGGATGCACCTTCCAAGGAGCTCCCCCCCCCCCCCCCCCCCCCCCGTACACCCCTTCCTTTCCTCCTGCCCCCGTCAGCCCTGGAGCAGGGCAAGGGCCTTAACTGGCTGCTACCACTCTGGTTCTCAGCCTTTACTAGAGAGGCCCCAGAGCAGCTCTCCCCCAGGCAATTCCGTTTTCAATTAGGGTGTGCCCTGTGATTGAATTTGAGGCATGATGGACCCAGGTAGAGTATACAAACAGTTTATTAAACAAGCATTGTAACAGTTTAAGTAAATAGGAAAAAATATTAATATGGGGAAGAGGTTAAAATCCATACAGAAAGAAGCTGGGTGGAAAACAACAAAGTTCCCTAATACAACTGCCTTGCTTGGTTCATATTCCTGTCTCAGTACCTGATCCCAGTAGACTAGCTCATCCCACCATGGTGTGAGGGCTCCCTCTCAAACCAGCTTCTGTACTGCTCAACTTCAGGTAGTGAACAGCCTAGGTCTTATATAATGCCTGTCCAACTTCCACCTCCTTACCAGTAATTGGCTCTTGCTTTTCCCTCCCTTGCTCCCCAACCTAATCATAAGGCTCAGAGGGTGCTTGGGAACTTTAGGCCTGTTGGAAAATTTACATAAAGGCCTCAGACCTTTGTGGAAGAGAGGTTTCTTTGAGGCCTGTTGGCTGTTAATTCCCAGCCTTAGACGTAGGATCATGATAAGAATGAAAGAATGCCAGTTCCAGTGGCAAAACAACTGGAGTAGCACTTTCAGGGACTTCTGGCTACTGCATGAAACAGGAGGCTGTGTTAGACTGAAGTGTGCTTTAATCCAGCAGGGTTCTTCTAATGTCCTTATTACCTCTAAATATGGAGGTTCAGTCTAGTGGCTAATAGCTGCTCAGGAGACCCATTCTCCACGAACCTGTCTACTTTTCTTATAATGCAACCTATGATTTCTCTGCTGTCATATCCCGGAGCAGCGAGCAACCAGTTCCACAAGTTAACGATGCATTGTATGTAAACAGTGGTTTCATTTGTCCTGAATTTACAGCCCATCAGTTTCATTGGATCTCACAGTAGCTGGTAGGGTTGCCAAGTCCATCTTCCGCCCCCAGTGGGGGACTTTGGGGATCCTGGAGTGGGCGGGGCATCACAGCCTTTGCTCCATTTCTTAACCTTTTTCAGCCTGGAGTGTGAGGTGGCTGTAATAGTTTCCTGATGAATCCGTAATTTTGCATAAGCTTCAGAAGTATTCTAAAAGAACTGAAACGTTTTGTCCTATTTGATTGGATTTTTAAAACACTGCATAAAGGGTGTTTCTGTTCTATCTTGCAGGGACTTGTGTTCATCGAAGCAAACGATCGGTGCCTTGCTGACAAAACACGCTCGCTCTTCAACACAGAACGGAATTAAAGTTTATAATTCGAGGAGGCCCATTTCATGAGAAGCAACAGTGATTAAGGGCTGAAAGATACTTCTAGACTATCAGCTGGTGGCTCATGTTTGGGTGGGGGTTGTTAGGTTTCCATCACTTGGTACAAGTCTTTTATTGAGCATGTAACCACGTTAAAATGCACTGGGATTCTTGAATAAAATTTTGCACTCAAAAAAAGTTCAGATTATTACAGAGGAATACTGTTTTTCAAACCATTGGGAAATGTCTACGTAATGATCCAAAACATATTTATTCACAAGATTTTCTGTTTTAGTTTAGAAATAAAAATAAACGTTCTTTGGATTCTCTGCTGATTTTGCCATAAGGTGGTATGAGAATAGGGTGGCAGTAAGCGGCTAAGGGGAGGAGGACCAATATTTTTATTTATTTGATTTGTATCCCGCCCTCCCTGTCGAGGCTTACATAAAACATATTAGAACACTAAAACACAGAATTAGGTAAAACCTAAAGTGAGAAAATATAAGTAAGGACGGAGAGGGGAGAGAGTGTATTCTGTTACCGTTTGCAGGGCTATTTTTGGGCAGGAATGACAGCTGGCTCCCGCATTGGCCACTCCCAGCAGGAACTCATTAGCATAATGGGCCACACCCAATGGCAGAAACTCATTAGGATTGGCTACATTAGGGGTGTGTGGCCTAACATGCAAAGGAGTTCCTGCTACAAAAAAAGCCCTGGGTTTTGACAACAAACAAGGCAAACAGAATAAGAAGCAAAAGGTGGGTGTGGCTGGATGGCCACACTTCTGGTAACATGGGGGTGCAACCTAATGTGCTAATGAGCTGTGCTGTCAGGGGTGTGGCCTAATATGCTAATGAGTTTCTGCTGTTGGGTGTGGCCTATTATGTTAATGAGTTCCTGCTGGGCTTTTTCTACAAAAAGAGCCCTGACAGTTTGTATTTAAACAGATTCCACCCTATATATGAACTAGTAAAGGTTTCCCTTGCTCGAAAGCCAGTCAAATCCGACTCTAGGGGGTGGTGCTCATCTCCGTTTCCAAGCCGAAGAGCCAGCACTCTACCCGAAGACGTTTCCGTGGTCATTTGGCCGGCTTTCCCACTGAGCCACAGCCCTTCCCCATAGGTATTATGCATTATACCATGTAGTCTCTTTGGCTTTTTTTTCTTAAAAAAGGCAAGGTCTTTGCATGCGAGCTGGGCTTGGCCTTCATGTCTCGTTCCTTTTTACTGTAATAGTGTTGGCGACAGAATCCAACAGAAAAAGAGAGTGAATCCTCAGACGGGGTGTATGTGCACCTGAAATAAAGTGGTGCTAACTTTCTTCCCCATAGTCCTGCAGACGTAAACAGGTGTTAGTGCTGCAGGGTTGGGGAAAATATGTAAAAAGCTGTACATGCATGGAATGGCTGGCATCCTGAGGCAGACAGACTGAGGCTCAGTGGTAGACCCCTTGCTTTGCATGTTGAAGGTTCAATCCCTAGCATCTCCAGTTAGAGGCTGCTGGGTAGCAAATTTTACGAAACGTCTGTTGCCAGAGACCCACAGCGTAAACATCACTAATAACTCATCATCCATGCTGTTGCCATTGTATAGTTAGTGGTAGAATGTTGTCCCAGGTTCAGTCCCTGGCATCTTCCAGTTAAAAGGGTCAGGTAGGGTGATGTGAAAAGACCTCAGACCCCAGAAAGCTGCTGCCAGTCCAAGTAGACTATATTGACCTTGGCAAACCAATAGCTTTGTTGTTCAGTCGCACAGTCGAGTCCGACTCTTCGCGACCCCATGGACCAGCTCACGCCAGGTCCTCCTGTCTTCTGCTATCCTCTGAAGTTCACTCAATTTCATGTTCGTTGCATCTATGACACCAATACCTAACTCTGTATAAATTCAGGTGGGCAGCTGTGTTGGTTTGAAGCAATAGAACAAAGTTTGAGTCCAGTGGCACCTTTAAGACCAACAAAGTTTTATTCAAGGTGCGACTGGACTCAGACTTTGTCTTAACTCAGTACAGGGCAGCTTCGTGTATTCTTTTAAATTTATCCCATGTATATAACTCAAAAGAGGGGGAAACAACAGGATTACAGTATCAGATGTGTTTTCAAAACCAAAACTTTAGTCATTGGTTCTGTGAAACCAGGATGCTTTCCCTTTTGTCCTTCTTACAGCCCTCTAAACCAAAACTCCTGTGCCCGCTTAAGTTTGTTTGTGGCAGAGGGTTTTCTGAGTTGGAGCCCCCTTCATCAGCCACATGGAGTAAATCCTCCAGCAACAGCACCAATACAAAGCAGGAATACATAAAACCGTCCCGTCCGGGATAAAAGCCCAAGGAAGGCAAGAGATTAAAATCTGTGCCATTTATAGGCACAGCAGGAAAATATACAAAGGAAGTCTAGTAATCCACAGTGATTGCAATAGGTGATGTCTGAATATATCTTTTTAAGATTTGAATAGTAATGTCACAGGTCCATTTTCACTTTGGATTAACTAAAGGAGATGCTAACCCAGGGAATGTAGTGAATTGGTGCCGTTGTAACACTACACTCTTATGCCGTTTATCCAATGTCACAGCATACGATTGCACCGTAAACATGTTACAAGTGCTGCAAGATTCCCTGTTGTTCTTTTGCAGCAACAGACTAATGGATTTTCCCTGTCTGCTTGGATTCACCACATACGAGCTTGAAGTAATTCCCAATTTCACTGCGTAGCGCCGCCAGACATCCCCCTGTTCGAAGCCACAAATTTGCCTCCCGACCACGGCAAAAGTCGTTGCGCGCGTGCGCGTTCCGGAGGGAACGGACGCTGACGTTCTCCCTTTTGCGCATGCGCCTTAGCCATCCCGTTTGGGGGGTTTTCCCATTAGGTTCCTATTCTTTTTCCTAACTCTTCATTCCCCCCCACCCCAAGCCGTCTAAGATAAGTGGTCCGACAATCGCGGTCTAAATTAAAAACGAACAACCCACAGACAAAGCCCCTCACCGACGTTGACCTTTAAACCGACGGCGGGAGGTCAAAGGTCACCAATAAAATGGCGCCTGCCGAACAGGCAAAGCTGATTGGGCGCTGGGGGAAAGGGCCGAGGGTGTGACGAAGCCCCGGCGTGAGGCTGTCGGTGTTCACCGAGTTGGAGAACGAGAGGCTCGAGTGGCTTCCGTGTCGCCGCCGGCGTGAGGACCGCGGGAGCCGCCTCAGAGTGGAGTCTTCGGAGAAAGTTCCTTGGTCGTACTTCTGCGAAGAAGCGCCGTTCCTCCGCCCGAGCTGCGCCTGAGCTCGGAAGAGCCCGCCTCGAGCCTCGGAGCGCCCGAGGGAAAGCGACGGTCCTCCGAGGAGGGCAACCATCGCGCCCCTGCTGAAGGCTCCAGTCCTGAAGAGCAGAGCGCCGCTTCCCTGCGCCGAGTGGAGGGCGGATTCTCCCGCCAGGAACCTTCGTCCTTCTTCACATCCTTTCGAGATGCTCCTCCGCTAACAGCGCTGTGACAAAAGCCTCTGCTATGAGCTGCCCCCAAAGTGCACGTGCTCTGGGTAGCTCCCACAGTGAATTAGCCGTGCCCTGGCCGGAAACTCACAGGGTGGCCTGGGATCCTACGTCCCAGCATTGAGCCAGATGGTCCCTTCCAGATTAGATTGTGCTGGAGTGCAGCCAAGTGACTGTTGGTGGTCTCTCTTCCCAACGGGAGTACCAGTAAAAAACTGACCCTGTTTTTTGGAGGTTTCCGTAAGAAGGCACTCATGTATTAGCTATATGCCCTTAAACCTGCCCGAGAATCCTGGTAGCAGTCAGGTGCTCTTCATAAAATCAGGTCAAGAGGACTGCTGATGGGTTATTGTCAGTGTCCCTCTCTTCATATGGGAAGACCGACAATAACCTGTCTGTGTTCTAAAACCTCTCCCCGGATCAGTCCTAGAGAGAGACCCCTTTTTCCATTATACAGCTGTCTGCTGAAAGAAACAGCATCTCGGTAGCTTGGTTTGAAAGTACATAAAGTCGTCATTTCTAGTTTCAGAAGCTGGCTGAAATACATTCTAGCTGTACTCCCTTGCTTCATTACCTGAATGGATGGTATCATTGGAACTGGACATATTGCATAAATCTAGTTTAGTAGATCAGTGTTTTTTCAGATTTTAGGGAGGCTCCTTATAAAGTTCCCTAAATTTCTTTCCGTATACTATTTGGTTTTATGGATAATGGTCCCTCTCTGGATATGCCCGTTTGTGCTGTTCTATGACTTGAAGATGAAAGATCTGTAACGAGAAGAGGAGTTCACAAAGAAGGAAAGTTAAAAGGATCTTTGAAAAGGCTCCTGTTGAAGATGGTGGCAATGCGCGTTTGATTCTCACCAAGGTTCAGTGGTGCTGTTCATGATGAACAGGAAGAAAGGAGACAAGGGGTTTGAGAGCCCAAGACCATATAAATTATAAGTATCTATGATAACTTTTTGTGTCTTGTGAGCATGTTTTGATGATTTTAAAGTATGTGGCACCTTCTGAAATGAAAAAGCATGTGTTTGCTAAAGGCTAGTAAGCAGAAAGATTGTAGTGGGAAAACTGTAGAGTAGTCAAAGTTGTACTTTGACAAGTAGTTTTAAGTTATTTGTTTGCATTATTTATAGTCTCCCTTTCTTACTGAGATTCAAGGCAGATCACACAGTGTCACAAAGAAATGGGAAACTGCATATTTGCTTTTAGTACACATTCATTTGGGAAGGGGGTATGGCTCAGTGGTAGAGCATCTGAAGGTCACAGGTTCAGTTCCCTGCATCTCCAGCTGAAAGAACCGGGTGGTGCATGATGTGAAAGACCCTCTGCCTGAGACCCTGGAGAGCAGCTGCTATTCTGAGGAGACAAGACTGACCTTGATAGACCAGTGGTCTGATTTGGTATAAGGCAGCTTCATGTGACTTAGCCCTGACTTAATTTCTTGATCCCAACAGTCAAAATTAGCTTGATGCCTGAAATTAGTTAGTACAGCGCAATCCAGAAATAAAGTCAACTAGAATATTTTGATTTCTGTGCACTACTGTTATGAATCTTGGGCTAGCTAGTTTTAGCTCTTCTTTTTACCTGATTTTTAAAACTAGATTGTGGATTTATGATCAAAATAAATTGTCTCTCTTATTAGTGAGCTAGGTTTCTGCAATGATAACTAAGAGACGCATTAAGATCAGAACAGTGTATTATGCAGAACATACTAGAAGACGACTTGGATTTGGGGAAGGGTGTTTTTTTTGCCTCACTCTGTTTTTGCTGTTCAGGGGCAAGAGAGATGTGGAATGATTAAAAACTCCACTGTCCATTTGTAGCTGCCCTGCCAGAAAAGGTGCACCCTAAGGCCACTTGTTATACCACCATAGGTAAAACACATACTGGTATATCTAATGGTGTACGAGGAAACTTATTACCCTTATTGGGCTCATATAAGCACTGATGATGTTATGAACTGTTCTTTTTAAGCAATTAATATATTTTCCTATGTTACAGTATCAGAGAAGCTTCTTACGTTTATTGTGGTGCTTAGTCATGCATCCACACATAAAACAACTGTTACCCGCTTAATGTTAATTTCAGAATCAGTTCTGAAAATACTGCCTCTCAATTGCCAGTGGCAGAGTGGAAATACTTCCCCCTCCCCAAGTAAGTAGCTTATTGCACCCACGTCTAAAAAACCATTATACGTCACATGGGTGTGTGCAGGGCAACAGTATACTAACTTCTTTTCAAGTTTAAGCCAAAAAACCTTTTGGACTTTATCGGTCTTAAAGGTGCCACTGGACAAACTGTGTTCTGCTGCTTCAGACCAACATGGTGACCCACTTGAATTTTTCTTTTCAAGTTGTACATGTTTGTGTTTTCCAAGATACTTATTTTGAACTCTTTTTCCCCCCTCTTCTGCCCAGCACAACGCACCAGGTGGTCTGTATCAACAACATAAATTTCCAGAGAAAATCTGTGGTTGTAAGTATAACTGTCAATGTCAAAAAAATTCTATTTACTATATCTGCCACGTGGGTGGTGGGGGGTTAACTGTTTGTTTTTCTTTATTCCATTTATCCTCCCTCCCCCTGTAATTGCTTGTTTCCTTCAATTTTATACACTGCATTTCTGTCGTACCATAGACAGGAAAAGTCTTCCTGAGAAGCATTACTCTTTTCTTTATCTATCTGATCTGGCCTCCTACTCCTGACCACCAAGCTGGTCTGCAGATGCTGAGTGCCATGTTCTGACTTGGTTGCTGAGAGTGCTCAGGTCCTCGTGTTCTAGCGATTTCCGTGAGAATATACCAAAGGCTACAATTTGACTTAGTTATGCAGTCATTTTTAACACATTTCTTGTTCTACAAAGCAGCAGAACGCAACATCATAATGACAACATAAAAAGCCAGCCAATTAGCCCTAAATTCACATATGCCTCTAATAATATATTGATACCCCAATAAAAATCAGTAGCCAAACCAACAAAGTACTGAATAAGTTCAGATTCACCGTGAGAATATACCAAAGGCTACAATTTGACTTAGTTATGCAGTCATTGTTAACGCATTTCTTGTTCTACAAAGCAGCAGGATGCAACATCATAATGACAACGTAACAAACCAGCCAATTAGCCCTAAATTCACATGTACCTCTAATAATATATTGATACCCCAATAAAAATCAGTAGCCAAACAAAGTACTGAATAAGTACAGATTCATGGAGGATTCCAGTTTCTGGGTCCAAAAAAGGCAAGCCTAGGAAGCAGACTCTGAGGTGCCAGAGACCAGCTTGCAGTTCTTTCAGTAAGCAGGCTTTCCACATTAAACTTAAGATTCGAGTCTAGGGGCACCTTAAAGACTTAACAAGATTTCCAGGGTATAATCTTATACTAGTCAGAGCTCCCTTTGTCAGACAGGAAGAGGGAGTTTTGACTCTCAAAAGCTTCTACCTTAGAAATCTCACTGGTCTTTTAGGTGCCACTGGACTTGAATCTTGCTGTTCTACTGGAGAGCAACATGTCTACCAGTGTTCCCTCTAAGCTGAGTTAGACTGAGCTAGCTCACAGTTTTTTATCCTCCAGCTCACACATTTTTGTCTCAGCTCAGGGAAGGGTGGCTCCAGAGCAAACTAATTAATGCAGGAGCCAAATGGCTTGCTCACAACTTTAATGCCATTAGCTCACAAAGTAGAATTTTTGCTCACTAGACTCCACAGCTTAGAGGGAACATTGATGCCTGCCCACCCCAAACTATTTCCACATTGAAAATCATAACAGATTAAGCATCACAAGGCACCCAAACTTTATAGAAACTGAAGCTGGATGTACAGAGGACTTTGTATTCCCATTTTCCCTGTCAATTTTTTATTGTCTATGTAAGGTGGCTCCACAGCCGAGTACATCACATTTTTTAAAAACTCTACAAGGCATGTCATGAGATGTTTTTCATAATAAATCAATATATCTGTGTTTTAGAACTTAAACATCCCCTAGAACAACCTGCCAGGCCTTTTTCTGAAAGCATGCACAGAGTGTAGGGTTGAGGTGGGTCTCAAGAGGGAGTTCGACAACTCCTGGGCCTATGCAGAGAAAGATTTTGTGATATTTTACACTGCCAGTGGATAGTATTGGGAATAGGATTTATGTGACCTCAGCGAACAGGCTGGCATATCCAGGGAAGAGTGCTCCTTAAGAGACGTTGGGCCTTGATGTTTTTCTTGATTGACAGAACTTTATATCCCACGTTATTGACCAGTTCAAGGTGGCCTACAAATGGCACTAAGGCAAGCAACTTAAATTGACCTGGAAGTGAGTAGGCAGGCACCTGATATAGTCGCCTCAGCACAGGTTTTATCTGTTGGTGCCATTTCATCCTTGACCGGATGCATGCTGCTGCATTCTGCAGAAACTGCTGAGTGCCTTTCATGGGCAGACCCGCACAAGGTGCTTTGCAGGAGTCAGTCCGGAAGGTTGCAAGGTCTTGGATGATAATTGTTGGATTCCTCCCTTGTAGAGAAAGCCATTGTAACATGAATAGCTGCATTCCTCCACCATAGGCAGGCACCCGATGTAATTGCCTCAGCACAGGTTTTATTTGTTGGTGCCATTTCATCCTTGACCAGATGCAAGCTGCTGCATTCTGCAGAAACTGCTGAGTGCCTTTCAAAATGAACACATACCACCAGCAATGTTTACTGTTGTTCTTTTAGTTATAGTTAGGAAGGTATGAACTGTTCTGTGTATTTTTTAAGCTTTGGGTGAGGAATGTGTGTTCAAGATAGCATTAGTCACACTGTTGCTCTAGCACATAACTTTGCCAGTGGGCCTGGAGAATAATGTTTTGTTCCTCTTAGAGAGGCTTAATGGGGTATTATTTACCTTCAACACATTAAGCCTCTATTAAAGAGACAGAATGTTTTTGTCCAGACCTTTTTGTAACGCTGTCAGCAGTATTGCCTACTCTGACTGGCAGTGGAACAGCTCTCCAAGGTCTCAGGTAGAGGTCTCACATCTCCTGCTACCTGATTCTTTTACCTGATTGAACCTGGGGCCTTCTGCTGGCAAAGCACACGCTCTGCCCCTGAGCTACAGCTCCTCTCAAAGTCCATGCTCCGATTGGGTTGTGGTGTTACCACAGCTGTTTGCTGAACCTTTCAGATTCCTTGAAGGGAATCCACAGATGGACGGGGAAGCTGAGTAACTTGTCCAGCATCAGGGCAAATTTTGAAGTGCAAAAGGGAACAGTTTTCATGTATACCAGTATTTTGACCGCTGCACTGTTTTTCTTCCCCTGTTAGGGTGATTTCTTAAAAGCCTTCAAAATACCCCAAACAGACTTTCTGCATAAATGCCATTATTAAAGCAGTCAGGATTATTATACTTACCTTCCTGTCCCACTGATCATCTCTAGTCCAGTATATCTACTGCCCCCATCTCTCCTGCCATAATTGTAATGCTATATGTGCACACTTAGTAACACATGTAAACATATTTCCAGCTTCATACAGAACAGGAGTCTCAAACACAAGCAGCATAAATAGTGCAGGAGGAATGGCAAAAAAAAAAAGGTGTGTTGTGGATAGTATGTTGGATCAGGCACACCCAATTCATATACCAGAACAACTTTCAAAGAGAAAAGCCGAATTAGAGCTAGGACAGTATTTTGTTTGTCTGTCTGTTTGTTTTAGCATTTCAGGTAGTGCAGAATCCTTTTGCATGCATGGTGAGCCAGTTTGGTTTAGTGGTTAGCAATGTTCCCCCTAAGCTGTGGAGTCTTGTGAGCAAAAATTCTACCTTGTGAGCTACTGGCATTAAAGCTGTGAGTGAGCGATTTGGCTATAGCATAAATTAGTTTCCTTTGGAGCCATCCTTCCTGAGCTGAGACAAAAATGTGTGAGCTGGAGTCTAAAAAACTGTGAGCTAGCTCACACTAACTCATCTTAGAGGGAACACCGGTGGTTAGGACACTAATCTGGGAGTGGGTTTGATTCCCCACTCTTCCACATGCAGCTGCTGGTGTGACCCTGGGTCAGACATAAGTTCTTTTAGAGCTGTTCTCTCAATGGCAGTTCTCAGGAGAGCTCTCTCAGCCTCACCTACCTCACAGGGTGTATGTTGTGGGGAGGGGAAGGGAAAGGGATTGTAAACCACTCTGAGACTCCTTTGGGTAGTAAAGGGTGGGGTATAAATCCAATCTCCTCCTCCTTTTTAATAAAAATAAATCACTTTGCGTGCAGACTTTTTCTAAGTCTAAAACACAAGACTGATTTCTGTAACATGCCTGTGTCTAATGTTATGGTTTTAAATCCGTACAGGGTTATGTGGAGCTGACAATATTCCCCACGGTGGCAAACCTGAATAGAATCAAGCTTAACAGTAAACAATGTAGGATATACAGAGTGAGAGTCAATGATTTGGAAGCAGCTTTTATTTATAATGATCCCACGCTGGAAGTTTGTCACAGTGAATCAAAGCAGTAAGTATACAAGTCTTATTTGCTCACGTTTCAGAAAACTATAAACATTTCCTTAAATATATCCAGAGCAGGAAACCAGCCAAAAAGTCAGTTAGTTTAGCTTACAGTTTTACAGATTAAACTGCGTTTGGTAACTCACTGTCAACTCAGAAAAAGAGCTAGATTCGAATTCAGTAGCACCTTAAGTTACAAGAAGATTTTCAGGATATAAGCTTTCAAGTGTCAAGGCACAGCTACCCTCTGAAGTAGTAATTTTAGGATTATTTAAATTGTTGTATGTTTTTATTCTCTCATATAAATCTGATAAATAAATAAATAATTTGTATATAATAAGCCTGAACAGAACTTTATGGTTGGTAATCATCCAGCATTACATCGTGTCTCCCAAAATATACCTTAAAATATGCCGTCCAAGCCAGAGGATGATGAAGCCATCCGACAAAGGGACCTTTGACTCCCGAAAGCTTATATCCCCAAAATTTCGTTGGTCTCTTAAGATGCTACTGGACTTGAATCTAGCTGTCCAAGCCAAAGGATCACAAAAGGTCTTTATTAGTGTCAGCAATAAATGACTGTAAGGCAAACAGATATAAATCCAGATCTGGACACCATCGAAACAACTCTTTTATGTCCCATTTACAGGAGGTAAACACGGTCATCAAGTATCTCATTCACCATACTGGTACTCTTGATAGATTCCTCTTATAGTGAGTGGCATATTTTGAGCTGGACCAATCCACATGAGGGCAAAAAAGAACAAAATGAAGAATGATTTCTCCCAGATATTAGCCTTTCTTCCAAGGAGCCTACCTTTCTTTACATAAATTGTGGCCTGTTCCTGTCTGTGAACCCCCAGTATTTAGTATCTAACCACAAATTCCCCCTAAACACAGACATACCAAAAAAAAAAGCTGTCCCTTGGTGATATGTCAAATTTGCTTTTAAAGTACAAGTCCCTTTAAGTGCAAGTATCCCTGAAACTAATACTGAAGCTGAGATTTGTGTTAATTTTTATTTCTGGTGCTAATTATGTGCCACAATAATGTATTTTATTTACTTCATTTATA
>NW_015160380.1:48750-52359 GCF_001447785.1 Gekko japonicus
GTGGCTCAAGTGGTTAAGACGCTGAACTGCAGGCTGTGGAAGGTCAGTAGTTCAGCAGTTCGAGACCCGAGTGTGCCGCATGACGGAGTGAGCTCCCGTCTCTAGTTCCAGCTCCTGCCAACCTAGCAGTTCGAAAGCAAGAAATTGCAAGTAGATAAAGAGGTACTGCTTCGGTGGGAAGGTAACAGCGTTCCGTGCGCCTTGGTGTTTAGTCATGCCGGCCACATGACCACGGAAACGTCTTCGGACAGCGCTGGCTCTTCGGCTTGGAAACGGAGATGAGCACCGCAACCCTAGAGTCGGATTCGACTGGCTTTCGAGCAAGGGAACCTCTACCTTTACTTACACCGCAGTAAACACACCGGCTCCCAGTTGGCTCTTGGACCCAATTCTCCCTGTTGGTTCTTTAGTGCCCACAGTGACTGGGGGTCCCACACATCCTCAGAGATCACCTCTTTTCCTACAATCCAAGTTAGTATTTAGAGATGGCGGGCAGGCTCTGCTCCATGGGCACATTTGATTCCGTTCCACAGGGCCTGTAAGACGGAAACGTCCCGCCAGGCATACGGTTGAGGCAAGCAAAGTTTCCGTCTGAATTGGCCTCTCCCGCCCCCTCCCCCGCCACTCATTTGTACCAACTTCACAAGCACACAGGTGGCACAACCGCACTCAGATACAAACTGCTGTTAGTGCCTAAGTCGCCATCGGATTTTATTTTTGATTATTATTATTATTATTTTGATTATTATTTTTGGTTATTATTGATTAATTTTGTCGTAAGCCTCCCTAAGCCCTGCTTAAAAAAAAAATCTAAATAAATAAATACTACTGTATTAATTTGTTTTTAATCATTAATTGTAGTATCATTTTAACTTGTTACCCGCCCTGAGCCTTGCAGCACAGGGGGAGGGCAGGCTAAAAGTCCAAATAAAATTAATAAATAAATACATGCTGAAAGAGACAAAAAGCATTTGGGTCCAGTGACTGAGTCTTTGCTGTTGTTGTTCCATGACTTGGGGACAATTTCCCTGATGAGTTCTGAAGTAGTCCAATTCTTTCTTAAAAGGTCTATGTGCACACTTGCGAGCCTGGAAGTCATGGTAACTTCTGGTGGCTCCTAGTGGGGCTAGGATGTTTCCGAGAGGTGGCTTGATATTACCCGCCTTTGCGTCCCAGCCAGTGTTCCCTCTAAGCTGAGTTTAAATAAAATGAATAAATAAATGCGTGCTGAAAGAGACAAAAAGCATGTGGGTCCAGCGACTGAGTCTTTGCTGTTGTTGTTCCGTGACTTGGGGACAGTTTCCCTGATGACGACATGGTGACGACTTCTGGTGGCTCCTAGTGGGGCTAGGATGTTTCCGAGAGGTGGCTTGATATTCCCCGCCTTTGCGTCCCAGCCCTGGTATTCCTTGGAGGTCTCCCGATTACTTGCCAATTACGTAGCTTCTGAGACCTGACAAGATCTGGCTTCTCTGGACTATCCAGGTCAGGGCAAGCAGTCCGATTCTTGAAGCTTTTCTGAGGGGAGGTGGGACCCTCCTCTTTCAGAAGGCCTGTGCTTTTCTGATTCTGTAGCTTCATTGCTATAGAGTGCTATATTACTTATTGTTTGAGGCCGTTTTAAGCTGTGTCTTATTGTCTTACTGGATATTTATCTCCAACGTAGTGAGAACTTCATTTGAAAACCTGTTTCTTTACCTCCGCTTGAATCATAGAATCATAGAATGTTAGAGTTGGAAGGGACCTTGCAGGTCATCTAGGCCAACCCCCTGCACTCTGCAGGCGCATAGCTGAAAGATAGCCCTACATACCTACAACATACACGAAAGATGGTCATCCAGCCTCCGCTTGAAAACGTCCAGCGAAGGAGCACCCACCACCTCCCGAGGCAGACTGTTCCACTGCTCAACCACTCTTACAGTTAGGAAGTTTCTCCTGATATTTAGCCGGTAACGACTCCCTTATAATCTTGACCTGAAGAAACCATTGAGTTTTTCTTGTTGCAGGAGAAACCTCAACTACTTTTCCAACGCTTATGCTGCCGCTGTCAGTGCTGTAGACCCAGATGCTGGAAACGGAGAGCTGTGTATTAAGGTGCCGTCAGAGCTGTGGAAACAAGTCGATGGTAAATTGTTAGAGACCCTGTGGATTCTTAAAGGCCTTACAGATTTTGAACCCCAGTCCAGAATCTTTTTATGTGGGCAGTTTGTGGCTGGGCCGCCGATGGAAACAGCAATGCCAGTGAAGAGCTGCTGTATAGAAAATTGTCTTTCAGTTGGGAGTCATAGGTTATCTTCAAAGATCTCAGCTTTGGTGTAGTGGTTAAGTGCGTGGTCTCTAATCTGGGAGAACCGGGTTTGATTCCCCACTCCTCCACTTGCACCTGCTGGATGACCTTGGGCAAGCCATAGTTCTGGCACAGCTGTTCTTGAAAAAGAGCAGTTTCTGTCAGAGCTCTCTCAGCCCCACCTACCTCACAGGGTGTCTGTCATGGGGAGGGGAAGGGAAAGGAGTTTGTAAACCGCTCTGAGACTCCTTTGGGTAGTGAAGGTCAGGGTATAAATCCAATCTCTTCTTCTCTCTTCACAAACAATTGTATTTCAGTCTCCCTCCTCCTCCAGTTGTTAATCTGGATGGCTTTTGTAATGCTGAATATTAAAAGCAGTTGATACATTAATGTGGCAAACCTCTTCCACTAAGTGAGTGTCAGCGAGAAGGGTGGATTATAAATGAAGTAAGCTTATAAATAAATAGGAGCTTCAATGTGTGGTTGCTGTTTTATTGCTACAGAGCTAAAGGCCCTAAAAGTGCACATCATCTTTTCTCTGGACCAGCCAAAAGGAGGCCTTCATTTCGTGGTACCCAACGTGGAAGGCATCCTGGCAGAAAGAGGGGCCCACGTCTTCTCTTGTGGATATCAGAATTCTACCAGGTGAGAGTTGTACAGTTTTGCCTCTGCGGTACCTGCCTAATGTAATTCTCCTTGAAATTTTGTTTTCGCTATCGACAAAGTGCTATGACAGCTCGATATTTAGTACTATTGTGCATCTTGGTTATTTCTTCGTATCTTTAGAACTGCTTCAGAGTTAATGTTATCCCTGTATAGGGGCTGGAGTGAATCTCTGTGCACTGTCCTGTGCAGAGATGGTAACTGTCCCTGTGTTGCGAAGAGCCAGTGGTAAAGTGTTATTTATAGATATAGAATCATAGAGTTGGTAAGGGGCCATGCAGGCCAACTAGATTCTTTTGAACTATGGTGCTGGAGAAGACTCTTGAGAGTCCCTTGGACTGCAAGAAGAACAAATCAGTCAATCCTCAAAGAAATCAACCCTGACTGTTCCCTGGAAGGCCAGATAATGAAACTGAAGCTCAAATACTTTGGCCACCAAATGAGAAGGGAGCACTCACTGGAAAAGACCCTGATGCTGGGAAAGATTGAAGGTCAAAGAAGACGGGGACGGCAAAGGATGAGATGGTTAGACAGTGTCAGCGATGCAACGAACATGAAATTGAGCCAACTTCGGAGGACGGCGGAAGACAGGAGAGCCTGGCGGGAGATGGTCCATGGGGTCGCGAAGAGTCGGACTCGACTGTGCGACTGAACAACAA
>NW_015160380.1:52697-55111 GCF_001447785.1 Gekko japonicus
TTAATCATAGAATCATAGAATGTTAGAGTTGGAAGGGACCTTACAGGTCACCCAGTCCAACCCCCTGCAGTCTGCAGGAGCATAGCCGAAAGATAGCCCTACAACATACCCAAAAGATGGTCGTCCAGCCTCCGCTTGAAAACGTCCAGCGAAGGCGCATCCACCACCTCCCGAGGCAGACTGTTCCACTGCTCAACCACTCTTACAGTTAGGAAGTTTCTCCTGATATTTAGCCGGTAACGACTCCCTTGTAATCTTGACCTGAAGAAACCATTGAGTTTTTCTTGTTGCAGGAGAAACCTCAACTACTTTTCCAATGCTTATGCTGCCGCTGTCAGTGCTGTAGACCCAGATGCTGGAAACGGAGAGCTGTGTATTAAGGTGCCGTCAGAGCTGTGGAAACAAGTCGATGGTAAATTGTAGAGACCCTGTGGATTCTTAAAGGCCTTACAGATTTTGAACCCCAGTCCAGAATCTTTTTATGTGGGCAGTTTGTGGTTGGGCCACCGATGGATACTGCAATGCCAGTGAAGAGCTGCTATATAGAAAATTGTCTTTCAGTTGGGAGTCATAGGTTATCTTCAAAGATCTCAGCTTTGGTGTAGTGGTTAAGTGCGTGGTCTCTAATCTGGGAGAACCGGGTTTGATTCCCCACTCCTCCACTTGCTTGAAAAAGAGCAGTTTCTGTCAGAGCTCTCTCAGCCCCACCTACCTCACAGGGTGTCTGTCATGGGGAGGGGAAGGGAAAGGAGTTTGTAAACCGCTCTGAGACTCCTTTGGGTAGTGAAGGTCAGGGTATAAATCCAATCTCTTCTTCTCTCTTCACAAACAATTGTATTTCAGTCTCCCTCCTCCTCCAGTTGTTAATCTGGATGGCTTTTGTAATGCTGAATATTAAAAGCAGTTGATACATTAATGTGGCAGAGCTCTTCCGCTCAGTGAGTGTCAGCGAGAAGGGTGGATTATAAATGAAGTAAGCTTATAAATAAATAAATAAATAAATAGGAGCTTCATAGGAGCTTCAATGTGTGGTTGCTGTTTTATTGCTACAGAGCTAAAGGCCCTAAAAGTGCACATCAACTTTTCTCTGGACCAGCCAAAAGGAGGCCTTCATTTCGTGGTACCCAACGTGGAAGGCAGCCTGGCAGAAAGAGGGGCCCACGTCTTCTCTTGTGGATATCAGAATTCTACCAGGTGAGAGTTGTACAGTTTTGCCTCCACGGTACCTGCCTAATGTAATTCTCCTTGAAATTTTGTTTTCGCTATCGACAAAGTGCTACGACACTTTTGGTTATTTCTTCGTATCTTTAGAACCGCTTCAGAGTTAATGTTATCCCTGTATAGGGGCTGGAGTGAATCTCTGTGCACTGTCCTGTGCAGAGATGGTAACTGTCCCTGTGTTGCGAAGAGCCAGTGGTAAAGTGTTATTTATAGATATAGAATCATAGAGTTGGTAAGGGGCCATGCAGGCCAACTAGATTCTTTTGAACTATGGTGCTGGAGAAGACTCTTGAGAGTCCCTTGGACTGCAAGAAGAACAAATCAGTCAATCCTCAAAGAAATCAACCCTGACTGTTCCCTGGAAGGCCAGATAATGAAACTGAAGCTCAAATACTTTGGCCACCAAATGAGAAGGGAGCACTCACTGGAAAAGACCCTGATGCTGGGAAAGATTGAAGGTCAAAGAAGACGGGGACGGCAAAGGATGAGATGGTTAGACAGTGTCAGCGATGCAACGAACATGAAATTGAGCCAACTTCGGAGGACGGCGGAAGACAGGAGAGCCTGGCGGGAGATTGTCCCTGGGGTCGCGAAGAGTCGGACTCGACTGTGCGACTGAACAACAACAACAAGGCCAACTAGTCCAACCCCCTGCTCAATACAGGACCGGCATAGAGCATCCCTGACGGGTGTTCATCCAGCTGCTGCTTGAAGACTGCCAGGAAGTTCACCACCTCCCTAGGCAGCCAGTTCCACTACTGAACTACTCTTCCGGTAAAAAAATGTTTTCCTGATAGCCCTCCAGGACCTTTCCACCCGTTATTTAAACCCCTTATTGGGAGTTCTGTCCTCTGCTGCTAAAAGGAACATCTCCTTGCCCTGCCCCAAGTGGCAGCCTTTCAAATACTTAAAGAGAGCAGTCATGCCCCCCTCAGCCTCCTCTTCTCCAGACTGAACATTCCCAAGTCCCTCAGCCTTTCCTTGTAAAGTGTATATAAGATCCTCTTGGCTCTGACGTTCAAAGGTAGCCTGAGCTGGCTTTTGAGTAAGTCAGTAAGATGGCTTTAGTAAAGGTAAAGGTTCCCTTGCTCGAAAGCCAGTCAAGTCCGACTCTAGGGTTGCGGTGCTCATCTCCGTTTCAAAGCCAAAGAGCCAGCTCTGTCCGAAGACGTTTCCGTGGTCATGTGGCCGGC
>NW_015160380.1:55193-57041 GCF_001447785.1 Gekko japonicus
TTCCCTACTATGGTGAGCTCAAGGCTTCGAAGACTCTTCCACTAAGTGAAAGCCTTCCTCGGGTAAAAGCAGCTACCTCTGTTGGAGATAGACTCTTACTCAGTGGAAAGGAGTCTTTGGGGTCAGTCAAGCATCCTCCAACCTCTCTGTCCCTTTCGGGGCATCTGGCCAATCACTGCAGGAAACAAGAAGTAAATAGATGATTGGTCCGATATAGCAGGGTTCTTCTTCTGTTTCTATCCAGTCATCTGAAAGGGGGATGCCTGATTTAACAAGAAATAGCAGTACAGGTACCTCTTGATTCAGGTGGTGGATAACTCATGCATTCAAGGTGAGCTAAGACACCTCTCCAAGATTGCGACAATTTGCTTCAGCTCCACTTGCAGGCGCTTTTAGTCAGTTGTGATTTTCACAGATCAGTTCACTCTGTTTTCTGCCATCCCTTGTGATTGAGGTCACTAAGGAGCAGAATCCAATTTATTTTTTATTTATTCATTTGAATAACTGTTTCAGTTTAAGTTAAGCTGTATTTAAGGCTCAGTTTAAGTTAAGCCGTATTTAAGTTAAGCTGTGCACTTTTCCATAACGTGGAAATTTTGCACAGATCCTAAAGCAGCTGTTTTTTTTTCTATGTTGTAGAACTGCCTCCTGTTGAGAATGCATTAAGCTTTTACCATAGACTAAAAAAGGGGTGGCCAAACTTGCTTAACGTAACAGCCACACAGAATAAACGTCAGATGTTTGAGAGCTGCAAGACATGAACAAATATTACACACACGTTTTTATTGAAAAATATGCACATTTTCTTTTTATTCACATTAAATTAGACTGTGTGAAAGAGCCGCATGTGCTCCCAAGCGGCAGTTTGGCCACACCTGGACTAAACTCTGTTCAGGCCAGGTTCTTGTGTTTGGGCATGGACAGAATGTGGTTGTACTCGTGGCAAAGTCCCGGGGCAGGATAAGTTACACCTAGCCATCCATATCAGCTCACTCGTGCCTTTTTTTGCTGCCCGAATCGGTGAACTTTGGTGTATATTGAGGGCTAAAGTTATCCCAGTGTTAGGCCTGTAGTCTTGAGCTGGGAAGATCATTGGTGATTGACATTCTGATTTTCCCTCTAGGTTTTGGTTTCCTTGTGTCGACTCATATTCCGAACTTTGCACCTGGAAACTAGAGTATACAGTCGATGCCACAATGGTGGCTGTCTCAAATGGAGATCTGGTAGAAACAGTGTACACTCATGACATGAGAAAAAAGACCTTCCACTATATGCTGATGATTCCGACTGCAGCCTCTAATATTTCTTTGGCTATAGGACCATTTGAAATTCTTGTGGACCCATACATGCACGAGGTACTGCTTTTCACCTGACGATGTGGTATCCTTTATATTGGATGGGATTTTTGGTGGTGTTTTTAGGCGGAGTATGGTTGGGATTATGCTGTTACATTAGTCATATGGATTTTAAAGAGGTTGTGCTAAACTGTATTACATTACATTGTAACTCAAGAATCCAGTTCTGTAGGTTAACTATACTTGTTGTATGGGGTATTGTTTTGATTTTCAGTGTTTATGTGTTCTTGTTCAATAACTTGGATTTTTGAAAACCAGTAACCAGGTAAAGACACAGTTGAATGTATGGGGCCGTAGCTACCTGCTCTCAGTTGTATAGCCTGAAGCTGGAACGTAACTGAACCTATACCGCCTTTTCAGAAATTTGGAAATGGGGCACTTATTCTCTCAGGGAAAGGGAATGAAACAGTACACTTAATTACATAGTTTGAGACGACAGACAGCCACCTGTATGATATAATGACCAGGAGAAGAAGAAGAGTTGGTTTTTATA
>NW_015160381.1:0-5614 GCF_001447785.1 Gekko japonicus
TTGCTGTAATGCCACCAATGATGCCACCAATGATGCCACTGATTATTACAACACTCTCCCATGAAAATCCCATTTTTAAAAGGCATGTGTAGAAGAAAATAAACTGACTCCATAATTGTGAAAATGGAGAGGGATGGCACATGTACAAAAGAACCAACCCCAAACCAATTCCGATACTTGTAAATCAACTACCACAAAAATCAGGAGCAAGATGAGCATGCAGAAAAGCTCTCAATTTCCTCCCCAGTTGTTGCTTGTTGATGTATCATGCAAGGAGTCACTACAATATCTTCCACCCTTCCACTGAATCTCTACCCATTTTCCAGGAAATAATCCCCATCCTGTATCCTGTATTACTCTCTTCATTCCCAGTCCATCTAGAATGCCAATTAAGTATAAAATGAATAGTAGCCTTCTGGTTTTCTGCGTGGCGAGGACGGTCACACCGGGATGACCTCCCCATGTTGCAGCCGGATTACCAGGCTTTTAGAGGGGATTGGGGCCACTTGAATCTCCATTGGGCTCCCCAGAGTGGAGCCCAAGCAGAGCACTTGATCCAGACTCCCCACAAATGGCGACGAGCGGGTAGGAGTCTGGATCGTCCTGACACCAGCCTGGATGAGAATACCCACTGAGAAGCATGGGTATGCAGCCGTGACTCCTGGATGGGGGGGGGGAAAGAAGACCTCATCCAATATTTCCAAGACAACTGACACCATGAGTAAATATAATTGTGACAAGATGAGAGAATCACCGATTGATTGAGCCGTTTAAACTGTGCAATTTAAAGCTTAAAGAAGCGGCTGGAAAGAGATCTTAAAAGGAAATTTTTTGAATAAACTTCTGGGACAAGAAGAAAAGGTTGACTTTGACTATTAAAAACAAAATACCATATTGTGGATTATAGAGGCATTTTAAAGTTCCCCCCTTATTGAATTACAATTGGCTTTACGGAAGTTTTTTCCTTTTATTGGGATTAAAGGAAGATTTCTGTTTACTAAAGCCTTTTATTTATGGAATTACAATTAACTATTTGGAACTATAAGAAGACCTTTATTTGGATTATAATATGAGTTGGATTATAAATTAAAGAAGCAAGAAGATAGAAGAAAGAAGAAAGAAATTATAATAAAATAACTAAATTTAACTTTCACTTTTCATACATCACTTGCTTATAACACAGAGCACTTGGTAATGTAATACCTTGTTGAAATTATTATAGTTTCTCTTGTACTGACTGTTTTGTAAACAATTGATGATAGTCTGCTATTGTGGAGGAAGTATATGTGGATATTGTGACTATAACAACAGAGTATTAATAAAATTAAAAATTGTTTTGTAACCCTTCAAAAGCTTTGAGAACCTACAGGTCTTTCTTGGAAAATAACCTGAAAGAGACTTTTTTATTGAAGATATGTTCTTTGAAAATGGCTGGAATGAGGGGCAGGGAAGAACTTCCCAATAAATTTATACAGAAGAATATAATCTGGTTGATGCTTGGAGAGTGAGAAATCCTCAAAAGAATGATTTCACTTTTTATTCGGCGAGACATAAATCATGGTCAAGAATAGATATGTGCTGGATATCAACAACAATAATAAATGATCTAGTTGATGTGGAGATACTACCGGCAACTTTTGTAGACCATAATCCAATTATGTTAACCCTACAAGATTTCCAAAGAAATAGATGGCCTTTGAACACTTTTTAAAAATTGAAGAATGTAAAATTTGTACCAGAAACTAAAAAAGAATTTCAACTGTTTTTTCAACAAAATATTCAATCAGACATCTCTATTAGTACTGTATAGGATGCATTTAAGGCCTACATTAGAGGATGGATAATCAAGGAAGCTGCACATCTTAGGAAACAAAAGACAGAATTTTTTTTCTCAAATACAGGAACAAATTAAAAAACAAGAAGAGAAGACCCTTCAGCTGAACAAATAAAAATTAAACTGAAATTGTTACAACATCAAATGAACTGTCTTTTAACACAAGAAACAGCAAAGAAAATAATGTATGCAAAGCAAAGTTATTTTAAAAATGCTAATAAACCAAGATGACTAGCATACAGAATACGAAAAGAAAAAGAGAAAAGACTAATAAAAATTATCAAAGATGAGGAAGGAGAAAAATACACTTAAAGACTTTAAAAGAATAATTGAAACCTTTTATGAGAAATTATGTCAGAAGAAAGAAGCTACACAAGAACAAATTAAGATATTTCTGGAAAAATACAACATTAAGAAATTTATTGAAGAACAACCCAAAGTCTTAAATGATCCAATAACTTTATGTGAATTGACAGAAGCCTTAAAAAAAGGGAAATACTCCAAGTCCTAATGGTTTTCCTGCAGAATTCTACTAAGTCTTTGAGGAACTAATAATGCCTTTAAAATATGTAACAAAAATATTATAAATGAAGGCAAAATACCAGAAACTTGGAATGAAGTTTGGAATGTCAGTGGGAACTTCATGCTGGAACAATTATTAAACTCACATTGTGGAGTTATTTTTTATATAATGGTTAAAGCAATATATACCAATCAACAAGCAAGAGTCCTTGTAACCGGAGATTTATCACAAGATATTGAGATACAAAAAGGTACTAGACAAGGATGCCCACTTTCACCCTTTATTGTTTATATTTGCTCTTGAAATATTAACTGACATGATTAGAAAAGATACACAAATCAAAGGCCTTAAAGTAAGAGGTGAAAAATATAAACTTCAAGCATTTGCAGATGACCTGATCTTAGAAAACCCATTGGACTCTATTATCCAATTAATAGAAAATTTACAAGAATATGGCCAAGTGGCTGGACTGAAAATTAATCTCAATAAAACAAAACTGTTAGTAAAAAAACATGACGAAAGACCAAACACAACAATTACAAGAACTATCAGGCCTGGAAGTTTGAAAAAAGGTTAAATATTTAGGAATAAATATAACAAACATATGTAGCTCTTTGTTAAAATATAATTATATGGATCTCATAATGGAAATTAAGAAATACCTGAAAAAAATGGGAAAATCTGCAAATATCATTGATGGGAAGAAGAGCTACTATAAAAATGAATGTATTACCAAGACTATTTTTTTATTTCAAACAATTCCAATCCTTCAAAACCAAAAATACTTTACAGAACTAGACAAAATGATGACAAAATTTATATGGCATAACAGGAAACCAAGAATAAAATGAAAAGCTTTACAAAATGCAAAAGAAAGAGCTGGATTTACATTACCAGATTGGCTTCTATATTGCAGAGCAGCATCATTAATGAGGCTAAAAGAATGGATTACATTAGAAAATAACAGATTGTTAATATTAGAAGGCCTATCAACCTTGTACATCAACCTTGGCATGCATTTATATGGTATGGAAGAGTGGATAGTCATAAATATTTCAAACAACACCTTATTAGAAGTTCACTACTGAAAGTATGGAAGAAGTAAAAAAAAACTCTTTTATACCAAGATACCAAAATAGGTATCACCACTTGAAGCTTTCACAACCCCAAATATATTTCATAAAAATAACTTGATAAGATATGAAGATTTATTGGATAATAAAAATGAACTAAAACCAACAGAAAACATTCAAGTTCAAGACGCCAACATAACTTGGTGGGAACGAATACAAATAGAATCAAGATATACCAAAGATAAGTCAATAGTTTTTTATACAAAAATGATAGAAATGGATAAGATACTGGTATATTCTAATGAAAAATTGATTAAGGAACTTTATGTATTAATGTTAAAAAATAAAACTCAAGATGAAATAGTTAAAAATTCTATGATTGAATTGGCACAAAACTTATGTCATAACATTGACTTAAACCAATGGTCACAGACAATGGGGGGAAAATGAAAAGATAACAAAAGCAACGTCATACAAAGAAAATATTTATAAAATGTTTTATAGATGGTATATCATGCCAGATCAGTTAGCAAAATTTTATCCTAACCTATCAAATGAATGTTGGAAATGAAAGAAAAATGTTGGTTCCTTTTTTCATATGTGGTGGTCATGTGACAAAGTTAAAAATATTCATCTTGGATCCATGAAATATTGCAAAAAAAATTGTTAACTATACCTTATGTACCAGAATTGTTTTTATTTAATATATTGCCAGAAAATTGTAAAAAACAAGATGGTTATCTTATGATACATGTTGTGACAACTGCCAGAATAATGTATGCCAAATATTGGAGAAGAAATGAACTACCTTCAAGATGAGAAATTATAGATAAAATGTTTGAAACTGCAGAAATGGATAAATTGACTATAATGTTGAGAGGTCAAAGTGAAGATAATTTTGAAAATATATGGAAAAGATTTTACAAATGGTATGAAGAATATAATAAATAACCTTTACGAACATTCAACCAACCCAGAAGAAAATAAGAACTAAAACTTTACTTATGTCCAAAAGAATTACTTAAAAATCTAATTGGAACATTGAAAATAATTATATTGTATGAGGTACTTTAATGGATAATGGGATGATATACCAAATACCCCCATTGTTTGTATGTATATTTGTTTGTTTGTTTGTTAGTATCATGTTTATCTTATAAAAATAAAGAACTATATGAAAAAAGAGTATAAAATGAATAGCATAAGGGTGGCCAAACTGTGGCTCGGGAGCTACATGCAGCTCTTTCACACATATTGTGTGGTTCCCAGCAGGGTAGCTGGGGAAGCGAAGGGGAGGCATGCCTTACAGATTTGTCTTCCCTCCCCCAGCTAGTGCTCCCCTCCCTGGGTAGGGTTGGGGGGGCGAGCAGCGGAAGAAAGCAACTTTAACTTTAAATATGTCTCAAAGCCGGCCAGCTTGGAGAAGACCTTTGTCTCTTTAAATACCTTCTCAAACCAAGCCAGCCTGCGTGGGGGTGGGGGTGGGGGTTGGAGGATGCATTTAAAGTTAAAGTTGCTTTCTTTCAACCCCCCCCCCATCTATTTGCTTTCTTTCCACTTTCCATCTACCTCTCTCTCTCTCTCTCCCCCCGAATCTAAAGTTAAAATGTGTTCTACAAACCCTGCCACAGTGGCCGGCTAGCTTGGCTTAGAGAAGGCATTTGTCTCTTTAAATCCCTTCTCCAAGCTAAGCTGGTGCGGAGGCAGGGGGCTTGAAGAACACAATGAAAGTCAAAGGCATTCTCCAAGCCCTCACCCCACAGTCCTGCCCACCAGGAAGGGATTTGTCTCTTCAAATCCCTTCTCCCAGTCAAGCTGGCTTGCATGGGGCGTGGGTGGTGGTGGAAAATATATTTAAAGTTAAAGTCGCTTTCTTTCCACCCCTCCATCCCTCTCTCCCATTTATTTACTTTCTTTCCACCTCTCTCTCTCTTCTTTCCCTTCCTCCCTCCCTACCCCATCTATTTGCTTTCTTTCCACCTTTCTTTCTTTCCATCTTTCTTTCTCCCTTCCTTCCTTTCTTTTTCTCTCTTTCTGCCTCCCCTCCCTCATCTTCTTTCTTTCTTTCTTTCTTTCTTTCTTTCTTTCTTTCTTTCTTTCTTTCTTTCTTTCTTTCTTTCTTTCTTTCTTTCTCGCTCTCCCATCCTCCCTCTCCCTCCCTCCATCCCTCCCTCTCCCCCCATA
>NW_015160381.1:5670-8677 GCF_001447785.1 Gekko japonicus
TCTTTCCCTTCCTTCTTCCTCCCTCCCCATTTATTTGCTTTCTTTGTCTCTCTTTCTCTCCACCTCTTTCATTCTTTCTTTCTGTTTCTCTCTCTCTCTATTTCTCTCTCTTTCAGACAAATAAATATAATTGGACAAATAAATATAATTATCAATATCTGTTTTTACCCCTTTTGTTTTCATTTTTGGCAGTCTTACTTAATATTAATAAAAAGCAAATTTGCTTGTTTTCCAATAAAAATGTGTGTGTAATATTTGTTTGTGTCTTACGGCTCTCAAACAGCTGTTATTTATTCTATGTGGCTCGTACATTAAGCAAGTTTGGCCACCCCTGGCATAGATAATACCAATAGCAAACAGCAATAAGAATTTTTTCCCCTGGACATTTTTTCTTCCCTGCAGACCCATCTGTTCCACATTCTGAGTACTTGGTAAGGTCAATTGCTTGATGTTGTGAGCATGCTAATATGACCTGATTCTTGAATGAAAGAGACATCATGAAAGAATCAAAAGAGTCATTAATTTACACTAAGATAAGAAGCAGAATTTCTGAAGAGGTTCTAAACTGCCATTCAGTATCAGAATTACTTTGATACAGGCACTTTATCAGTTTGTAGAAAAAACTAGAGACTAAGTATAACAAACTTGTATGAAATCAACTAATTAATTATGGCTAGGTCAGAAAGAATTGATAACACTTTCACTCTTCATGAGAAAATCAAACAGATAAAATGGCCCTTACAATATCAGAGAATTTCCACCATTCCTTCACACACAGTGCTTGTTATTATCTCCATGTGTGAAAGCTATAATCTTGAACAACTATGGGTGGGCCCAAGGCCTCCATGAATAGCATGATTTTGCAGAAAATATTTTCCTCTGCCTCTGCCTTCTCTCTATACTTTTCTGTGATCCTCAAAAGCTGTTGTTGAGAGTTGGGGCCCCGCTAGAACAACATTTAATGTGCCACGAGAAAGAAAGTGAATCAGCAGAAATTTCACCTCAACATGAAATTTTGCTGGATTCAGAGATCTTGTTTCATTTATACAATAATGAGGGGAGGGATTTGTGCTACTTCCACCTTTCTACAGAAGAAAATGGGAAAATTCCTTCCATAATATCACATTGTTTGCAGAGGGCTTGGATCTAATGCACACCCTGTTGTCAAGGATTCCTGCAACGGAAATCTAGTAAGTAAAATAAGAATTATGAAGAAAAGAAGGAACTCTGTGGGTTGTATTCCACATAGTTCTTGCTCAAGCATAGACATTAAAATATCATTCACTATTTATTTATTATTTAAATGTATAGGCTTCCCTAACCCTGAATAAACACCCTGAACAACATAAAAACATTCAAAGATACTAAAACAATTTAAATAATACATAGACAAAAAGATTCTCAAATGGCATTAACACTTCAAATTCCAATTATGTCACTGCCCCATGGAAAGGTGGAAAGGAGACAGGAAGGAAAGGGAAGAGGAGGGACTGCCAGTAGAATGGTGCTGGTCACTGTCCTCAACCTGTTGCTGTCTTCACTATCTGTTTATACTAAGTGAAAACACTTATGCCCCCACTAACTTTTCTGCATATAGCACAAAGTATTTCTTCGGATATAGTTTCCAAACCAAATGAAATAAAGCCATCTGCTCTACATTCCATTGCTTCCCATGCACATAGTTAATTTGTTTAAAAATATACTAAACTGCTGTGTTTCTGCCGCCATTGTACTACTGTTTTCAGAAACTAGAAGTTTCAGAAACTCACACATGGCAGGATCTAGCCCAGTATATAGATTTTAAAAAATATATATATTAGACCTTCTTTATTTAATAGGGGAATTGTGTTCATTTTATCTGCAAAATAAAATTACAGATAACCTGTAAAATTGGTTTATGTATTGCCTGTGGGAATTGTATCACATCTGGGGAAAATCAGTAGGACCTCTCAAAGCACTAATAATTTTGGTCACAGGTATAATATCTGTAGTTGCTGATGTTATCTTTAACAGTATTTATGCTGTCTTTAACATGATAAGGCAGAGAAACAGATCCTTTGGAAGTAGGCAGTGGAAGAGCTCCATTCTAAAAAAAAAAATCCTTCAACATTTCAAATAATACAGCTCTGGATCACATATTTTTATTTTTGTTTGTAAACAGAAAGCTTTGCTCTTAATATCATATTTTGGACCATATTATGTGGGCTTCCAATTATAATGAAATTATTTTCCCAAATTCACAGTGAAATACATCATAGATTGTAAGGGCTCTTAACATAACCTGTCCCAGTAAATCAAAGTGTTGGATATGGTTGCCTTCTTCATTCTTTTCTTTTTAATTTATATAGCAGTAACATTGCAAAAATATAACATTTTTTTGTTTCATAGCTGTGTTTATGAGAATGTGGTTTTTGCCTCTTTCAAACATCAGGCTCTAAAGGCTATGTATAATTCAGCACTTTCACCAGTGGTAGCGTACCTATGGCATGTGTGCCAGAGGTGGCACTCAGAGTCCTCTCTGTGGGCACATGCGCTGCCCCCCCAGCTGCCTGGGTGGCCCTCGACTGGGCAGTTTGAATGGAGGGTGGGGGCCACGCAAGACAGATGTTGAGTCAGCAGGGGAAGGGAAGCCGGCTGTGCCCTGCGACTCCCCTTCTCCTCCAAGGAGGCTGACCGCGATGAGCAGCACCAGCAGCAGCCTGCAGGAGGGAGCGCCTGCCCGAGTGAGTGCACCTCTTTGTGCCCTGAGCCCTGCCTGGCCGGTACCTCATCTCCTCAAAGCCTGCAAGCGAGTGTCCCTCTCCTCCTCCTCTGTCCCATCCTCCACCAGTGTCAGCATTGTCGTCTTCATCCCTTGGAGGGGGGTGGGCAGCCCGGCCTCTGCCGCCTTCCTGCCACTGCTCCCCTCCCTCCCTCCCTCCCTCCAGCATGCAGTACTCGAGGTCAGGGGGTGAGAGTGGCTCCCCTCCCTCCCTCCCTCCAGCATGCATTACTCGAGGTCAGGGGG
>NW_015160381.1:8852-19369 GCF_001447785.1 Gekko japonicus
TGCCAATTGACTTGCATGGGCTTCATTGAAATACATTACAGTACAAGTAGAGTTGCAATAAAAATGTGGAATGGATTTTCCATTAGGGTCTCTGGGCCCAAATAGACTACTCTGGGAATGGAATGGAAGTCAATTGGCATTCCGGGCTCCCATTATTTCCAATGGTCCTACAAGTGTTTCTTATTGTTTCCAATGGTCAATCCTGTCCTTCCTTTTAGTACATCCCCTCGGCGGGACCTCCTTCACCAGCCCACCTCCTAGCCTCTTCCTGGTGGGACAAGCTGCTGCTGAATAATGGCCCCCATTAAGGCTCTAGACTTGATCTTTCCTGCTTACACTGCTAAGATTTAGGAAATGTGGAAATGGAGCTATTGGAATTTAATGAAAGCTTTATCTGGAAAAATAAATTCTATCACCTGTGTGAAACACTTGAGAAGATAGAAGGATCGCTTTCCTTACTTTGTTTTGATCATCTTATGCTTGTGAGCAGCTGTTTTCAGCTTTGAATTATGTCAAATCTGACACCAGAAACAGAGATGACCTGAGTGCTGCATGTGTTGCTCTCAAACTTACAAAGTATGAGCCAAGGTTAGACAAATTATCAACATGCATACAACAGCAAAAATCACATTAATTGTTCAAAAGCATGCCAAATGCAAACTTTTACCTTTCAATAAAAAGTTGTTTGTATCATTGAAAGCTCTGTTATTGTGTTTTTCTTTTAAGAAAACTAAAGCCTCAGCATTCAGGTTGCCATGTTGGCACTTTGTGATAAATAAGTGGGTTTTGGGTTGCTGTTTGGGCACTCAGTCTCTAAAAGGTTCGCCATCACTGTCCTAGACCATGTCCTCCTGCACTTCTGGTATCTTCTCTACTGTGAGTAGGGATGGGCACAAACTGGCTCATAAACTAAAGGTCATGATGAATTTTGGGCAGTTTGTTGCTTGCAAAGTGAAGTTTATCGCAGGGCAACCAGCATGAAATTTCCACAAACTTTCAAGCTGTTCATGGAAGTTCTTATTTTCTGTATGTTATGCCAATAAAGGTCGATTGATTGATTGATCATGGAAGTTTGTGGTGGTTCATGAATGGACAGGCTGTCTCTGCTCAATTAAAATATTTACCAAACTTCAAAGCAATGGGGGATGGGTGGAATAATCCAGCCTTGGAAACATCAATAGAGGCTCTCCAAACCTTAACAGACACTGCTGGCTGCCAATAAAGAGTTCCTGTTCTGGACTATGAGAACCAAATGCTATACATACCCTCAGCTCAGCTCCACAGCCTTTTGTCCATTGGCTGTTGGCAGTTACACAAAGAGCGAGAGAACTTGTTAAAAGCTGAGCACATTCATATATTCCTGATTGTGAATACCTCTCCCCTGCTGGGGTTTGGGTGTTAGGTGGACACATGGCTGTGAGCCTCCCCATCTCTCTGTTCAAGCTGATTAGACAGGCTTAGCTTCTGGATGCCTCAGCTGAGGACCCACATTTTATACCCTCCTTATTGTTACCACCTCCCCTGGCTGGGGTTTGGGTGTTAGATGGACTCAGGCCTTTAAGCCACCCTGCCTCTCTACTCACACTGAGCAGAGGGGCTTAGCTACTGGGTGCCTCAGCTGAGGATCCACATTTTATAACCTCCTAATTATGAACTCCTCTCCCCTGCTGAGGTTTGGGAGTTAGGTGGACTCAGAGCACTGAGCTCTCTGCTCTCTCTCTGCTCACACCAAGTGGTGGGGCTTAACTACTGGGTGCCTCAACTGAGGATCCACATTGTATAACCCCCCTGTGAACTCCTTTCCCTGCTGGAGGTTTGGGTGTTAGGTGGACTCAGGGCTCTGAGTCACCCCCATCTCTCTGCTCATGCCATGAAGAGGGGCTTAGCTACTGGATGCTTTGACAAACTGATCTCCAAAAGCAGGATGCTTAGTGCATCAAATTCAGAGAGTTTGGAGATTAAGGGTTAATGCCTCACTGTAAAGCACAGTTTGATTAGCAGGCTGCTGCCTGCATGCACGCCCCCCCCCCCGATTTGTCAGTGACAGCGGAGGAGAGCTTTCAAAAGTCTTGTCAGTTTGGTTAGAGGTAGTCAGTCATTGTTTGGACTTTGGCTTGGCAAAAGCCAGTTAGGAGGAGTGTGTGTGTGTGTCATTCTGTGGGAAACAGCCAAGTTCACTCTGGAAGTGAAAGCACACAACTACTTGCCCTTACTCTGTACCATCATATTTGAGGAAAAGTTCAGAAATAGAACTTAAAGTCTAAGTGTCAACCTTAGCTGAATTCCATTTATTCACAGTTTCCAGAACTGGGATTTAGGTTTGACTGAAGAAACTGGATAGTAGGTTGAAAACTGCCAGTCTAACCAAACAGAAAAGGATAATCACTCCCAGAAAGAGTATATATTTTTACCCAGTTATTCAGAGGGTTCAACTCAGAAGGGACCCCTGGTTTGTGTGAAAAGGGGAATGGTCTTAGACTCCTCAAGAGTATAAAAGGGAAAGTTATAATTCCACATGGGACGTATTTAAGTACAGGAGGAAAGTACTAACTTCCAAGAAACTAAGATAGTTTTATGAAATTTTATTAAGACACATTGTTGCTGAAAGAAATCTCTAAGAAAAACAAACCTCTCACAGTTAAGAAGTGAGTCTCTAAGAATATAAGCTTCAACTAGACTCTGTTGCTTGTTCAAAATATTATAATTTGTATAAACAACCGAACTTACTTCAACTTCCCATCCTCTGCCTTATTCCTAACTCAACTGTGCCTGTTCAATAAAATCAACCTTTCTGTTTGAACTTTACTTTGTCTCAAGTGCCATTTCCAAAAGGGTTTCATAAGGGAGCTCCTGCTGAGTTACAAAAAAATCTCTGGCCTGGGTAAAGGCCAAATAACTGCCATTTCTAAAAGGGTTTCATAAGGGAGCTCCTGCTGAGTTACAAAAAAATCTCTGGCCTGGGTAAAGGCCAAATAACTTCTCTATCACAGGGTGGGACACACAGAAAGTTATAATTCCATAATTCAAATATGCTACCAGGCTGCTCAGTAAGAGGGGGGAAACAGTGTTTTGGCGGTAAAATCTGCCTCACAGAGAAGCAGCAGCAGAGGTCCCTCATAGGTGCCTTCGCTGGGGATCCACATTTTATAACCTCCTGCTTGTGAACTCTCCCCTGCTGAGGTTTGGGTGTTAGGTGGATTCTGGGCACTGAGTCACCCCATCTCTCTGTTTACACCAAGTGGTAGGGCTTAGCTACTGGGTGACATGGCTGATGCACATTTTATACCCTACTGATTGTGAACTGCTCTCCCTGCTGGGGGTTGGGTGTTAGGTGGACTCAGGGCTCTGAGCTCACCCCCCCTTCTGTCAGATTGGACTGAGTGGTGGGACATGAGAATGTCTCTCGACACTGGTGGGAGGGCAGGAGAGAAGACTCAAGTCTATGCAATGAAGGTCAGGCCAGATGGGAGCTGCATGAGCAGTCTCACGGGACTTGGCAAGGCACTCCCTCTCACTTTCATCTCTGCTGAATCCTCCACCATTGCATGCCTGGCATCCTCACCACTGCTGACCTCCCAGTTCACCACTGACAACCAGTAGTGAAGCTTCTCCCTGGTTGGGCTCATTGAGGCAGAGGTGCTGGGTTTTAACTCCCCCTCTCCGGCCTCTTCCACCTGCTGTTCCCTCTGTGTCTGTTGGCCTGTGGCCTCTGCCCTTCTTTGCGGAGCTCACACTTCCTTTGCATGAGCTCCACATTTAGGAAGAAGAAGAAGAAGAAGAAGAAGAAGAAGAAGAAGAAGAAGAAGAAGAAGAAGAGATTGGATTTATACCCTGCCCTTCACTACCCAAGGGAGTCTCAGAGTGGCTTACAAAATCCTTTCCCTTCCCCTCCCCACAACAGACACCCTGTGAGGTAGGTGGGGCTGAGAGAGCTCTGACGGAAAATGCTCTTTTCAAGAACAGCTCTGACAGAGGGGATGATGTCCTGCACTGCACTCTTTTGCTCCACCAAACACGCAATCATGGGATAGGTGGAGTTCCTTATCCCCCTCCTCCTGCCTCTTGTGCAGCAGTCAGGCAGACTTGATGCTGTGTAAGAAGTAGGCAGCCAGGCACAAGCAGGTCTTTAGCAAGGACCATATATTGAGGTACACAGCCTTCACCACTGCCTGCACGTTGGTGATGGCAACTGTGACCTTGTAGACATAGATGATATTGCCACTACCCACTAACTCTCTCAGGATATTCTGTATCATGGCACTGATTTTTGTGCCATGTGGTCTGCATCTATTCCCACTACATGGAGCAGAACCACTTTGTAGCCCAGAGGCAGGACTGTCCTTGGGCTTGGGCCATTCCCCAACAGTCCTGCTGGCTGCTCCAGAGGTCTGCCATGAACTGCATGGTTCTACCTTGTGCTATGGAGAGCTGAGCCTTGACCATCACCACTGCAACCAGCAAAGGGAGAAGGGCTGGCCATCCAGAGCAATCATCTCACTGAGGCAAGTGACTGCTTCCTGGGCCCTCCACGTAGCCCTTTTGACCTCTTGGTGGGTGGTCCACCTTGTTTTCCCACCCACAGCACCCCGAGTGGGGGAAGCCTTTCTTGGAGGGGCCTCCTACTCCCCCTTCAATTCTCCCTGCTGAGAAGGAGTGGGTCTCTTCTTCCTCCCACTGGCAGCCACTCTTTCTTCTGCTGGCAACATAGTTGGGTGCACCCTTTGCAGATGCCTACATAAGATGAAGAAGGACTATTGTTGGGGGGTTGTGCCCCTCCAGACATGAATGTGGTACACCTGGCACTCTGCCAGTCAGGAGTCACTGGGGAGGGTGTGGAAATCTTTCCAAACTGTGGGCTAGAATCGGGGGCCCAGGACTGAAGAAGGTGGGAGGCAAAGCTGCTTTCTGGTGCTGGGCTGGGAGGAGCCATGGAGGGGAATACTCAAGGTGGGAGCAGCAACAGAGAGTTGAGATGTGGAAGGGGACGATGCTTCCCCCTGCCCTCTGAATCACTGCAGTCAGAGTCCTCCTCTCCAAAGAGTGTTAGCAACGGCTGGTGTCTCTGGGCAGTGTTAACAACTTTTTTGCCTCTGTGGAGAGCCCCAGGAACAGATCAAGTGAAGAAGGCTCCAACGCCCCTAGTGATTCCCTGCTAGGGCCAGGCTCCAGTGGACTTGCAGGATGGGTTTGCTGCCCATGGACAGGGTCCTATGGTATGCAGAGAGTGGAGAACTTCTTCCCCCCATGACAAGTACCGTTTGCACCCACTTTCATCCTAATGGAACACAGAGGTGTTCGCACTCAGAAGGAATGGGAGGATATAAATGTGGAAGACCTTTTTGGGAGTCCATAACTGGGACTCCAGAAATGTAATCCACCCCCAACTTGGAGAGATTGTAGAAGAGCAGGCAGCAGGTTGAGGTACCCATTACATTACACATAACTTGGAGGGTATGTAGAGGAGAATCAGGGGGAGGTCCCCTGCATGCTTGATGTCTCTAGCTTGCACAGAGTCCATTCTATATGCCCCTGAACCTTCTGAACCTGTGCCTGTCATTTCCCCAGAAAGCACTTTCCTGGGGGTACCATCTTGGGAGGGACTTAATTCAGATCCCGTAAATCCAATCCTCGCCAAACCTGGATGGAAGGTAGAGGAGAGTCATCCAAAGATCTCCTGTGAGTTTGGTGTCCCTAGCATGCTGGCAACCATTCTACTGAATCACAACCTTCACAAACCAAACCTGCTCATTTGGTGCCTAAAAGTTTGTGACAGTTCATGGTTCATGAACTGGGCACACCACTGACCACAAACTGAACTGCATTTTTTCAGTTTCATGCCCATCTTTAACTGTGAGCTTTGCCATCTCCTCAGTAGGCCACATAGTGATCCATGGTTGTTTAAAGTATTTTTCTTGCAGTCACCTTTCCTCAGCTCCACAAGCTAGTTGGAACAAGAGAGCCAGTTTGGTGTAGTGGTTAAGAGCAGCGGACTCTAATCTGAACCTTGGGTCAGTCACAGTTCTCTCAGCCCCTCCCCCCCAAAAAAACCCCTAGCTTGCCACAAAAAAAACCAAGAGTTTCAGGCTGCCAGCAATCTTCGGATTTCCTGGCTATACTATACCCACTGTCATACGATAATTATTATTAGCTCCACAATCTTTGATAAACATGAACAATGTAAGTTAATTTCTAAAAAAAAAAAAGATTGTGCATACTTTGTAAAAGTGATGGAATTTAAACTTAAAGCACAAAGTCTTTTAGTAAGATATTATTAAAATTCCAGTGATGAACACTGATATAACAGCAAATTAGCTATACTGTCATACGATAATTATTATTAGTTCCACAATCTTTGATAAACATGAACAATGTAAGTTAATTTCTAAAAAAAAGATTGTGCATACTTTGTAAAAGTGATGGAATTTAAACTTAAAGCACAAAGTCTTTTAGTAAGATATTATTAAAATTCCAGTGATGAACACTGATATAACAGCAAATTACAGACATCTACAATGAGAGTAGCTATACGCATCCCAATGTAATATTTTGTTAACACAAAGTATATCTTTGTTTGTTTTAGTATAATAAAAATCAAATGATAGCTGCATATCTATTAACACCAAGTGTCCAGAGGATAATGAAAAGTTAATTATTATACTGAAATGCACACATTTTATATTTAAATAACTTCCCTATAGAGGAGATAATTATCAAAAAGGCTACATATGCTCCTCCCCACTATTGCAGCATGAGTACTGAAAATTCCAGAAAAAACAAAATCTTCATCTATCCCAATTAACAGGTAGTCTACCAACTCCAATAACCAGGATGTACCAGTGGCTCTTCTTCTCCCAGTTTTGAACTTTACAGAAAAGAGAGTTCTGTAGGGACTGTTGAAGTTCTTGGTGAATGAAGAGGCTGTAGAGGATATTCAGGATCAACGGTCATGCTAGGGATTATTGTTTTCCCAAAACATTTGGCACAGTTCTTTTTGTTGACATAACCTTTGTGTCGGAACCAAAGGGTTATTTTATTTCTTTTGTTCTATGTGGTAAATATTTCCTAAAAATATACCCCTATATATTGATGTGAAGTTTTTCCACATCAGGGAGTCTGATTGTTCTGAAGTATTTCCACTTATGTGGTAAATACCGACTGTTACCATAACAGGAAGCATTTGCAAGGAATACTCACTGTATAGAACTGGCAAGAATTTTTTTCTCATCTTCAATAAGCATTGGAAACATTTTCATTCACCCTAGGAATTAGTTGCTAGGACTAAATTGGTTGAAATTGTTTATGGCTTATTTCATCCTAATTTTTCAAAAGTTTTTTTTTAAGTTTTACTATTTATGTATTTAGAAACAACAGTCATATAACGCATCAGGCTGGAACCAGGCTATCTGACAATTTTGGTATGTTTTTTAAATCTACACCAATGTATTCCCATAAATGAGAAGGCTTCAAAACTATGAAACAAACAATGAAAATGATCAACTAGTTAGATTAGATGGAATTGTTCAAAGGGTAAAAATCAGAATTCTTCTGCCCCAGTGAATTAACTGGATGATGTCATCCAGCAGATCAACACCCATTTCTGCCTTCATTACAAACTTTTATCTAGCTAAATGTGACAGAACAGATTTCAGAATACATAACTAGGTACCAGATAGAAAGATCAAGATGTAATTCACTGCTAAAAGCTTTCTCAAGGAGACACATATTTAGTGATGCAGGAAAAATTACCTGAAAAGTGTATCTTCTTACTTCACTGAGCTTACATTCTAAAACCCTATGCCCACTGGAGTCAATGGTACTCTTCATTGATTTCAATGTTCAATTACTTTTCTCTCTGCTAGATCACCTGCTTTGTTTGCAGAAGGTCTGAAGTCCAATCCCTGACATGTCCTGTTAAATGAGATTTCAGGGGGTAGCTATGTTAGTCTGTTGTAGCAAAATAAAACAAAAATCCAGTGGAACCTTAAAGATTAACAGCATTTATTTCAATATGAGCCTTCGTTAAGTCACAGCTAATTTCTTCAGATATGTGTGGAAATCAGAAAGGGAATTCTTTTTATTGGGTGAGAGAAAGTGGAGTTAAGGCAGAGAGAGCCTTTGTCACTTTCAAGTGTAAATTCTCTGCATGTGAAAAAGGAGGTATAAAATTTTGGTGTGAATGCCATAGTAAAACTTAGAAGTGTGACCTGTGTGTATCTGAAACAGATCCAGGTAGGCAGCCGTGTTGGTCTGAAGCAGAACAAATTTTGATTCCAGTAGCACCTTTAAGACCAAAAAAAGTTTATTCAAGGTATATGAGCTTTTGTGTGTGTGAATAAACTCTGTATTCCTTTTAAAATCAGGTCTCAGTCATCCTTTTCCTGAAAAAAAAATGAAATCTCACTACTCACAGCCACATCTTTAGGTAAAAGATCCTGGTTTTCTGCACCCTGCACAAATACACATGGTAATTCATCATGTTGATTGGAATGTAATATTCACGTGTTTGTGAGGGTGTGGTAACACAGTGCAGCTTGAAAGCTTCCATTCTCTTGTGGAGCTCAAGTATACCTTTAAGACCAATCAGAAGACATTTTTAAAATGTTAGAAATAAAAAAGAAGATGCTCAAGACACAAGGAAAGAGTTGAAAGCCTTCTGTCAATAAGGAATACTGAGATCATGAGACACTTACAAGAGCAAGCAAAAGACTAGCAAATCATCATGACAGGAATACTTAGCCAGATTCTCTAGACTGTCTTTCCTACATCATTGACAACAATGACTTCTCTTATAGTGGCTAAATTCTGCCTTTCACCTAGAACATGGGACAGAACCAGGGCCACATTATGACTTTCATGGGCCCTTTTCCTTTTATGGGCCATTTCCTTAAATTTTTTTTAAAAATTATACTTTACAACTGCATTGGTATAAAGAATATAATCCACACTGGATCTGCCATCATTCAGTTGGCGCCTATGTCTGAGACCATATCAGACATAGAGTTTACAGTCAGTATTCTATCTATGTAGTTGTACTTTCAAGGCCCAAAGATGACTTCCGGTTTATGGCGGCGCGCTAGCAGACTCACCTCCCGGACCTCCCAGGGGTGAAGCTGCGCTCCAGCTGAAGAAGGGGGTGCGCAGGCTCGCAAACCTCCCCAGGGGCCCGGCGAAGGGACCCTGGCCATGGAACTTATAAGAGGTTGCTTCTTCGAGGGCGGAATGCCTGAGAATTGAGGCGCCTCTTCGTTCCGATGGTTCTCCATGCTGTGAGACCGTATGGACTTAGTGACGCTCACCAGGACGAGTGCAAGAGATCACACGACAGAAACAAAATGAAAGCGAGGTTGAATGACAGAGTATGAACGTGAGTCAATTTTGTAGTGTTTAAAGAGAATAAATAGCTTCCCACCCCACCCCACTGAATGGGTAAATAGCACCCCACCCCACTGAACGGGAGAATAAACGAACGGGGGAGGGACACCTCCTATGCGCACGAAGAATAAATGAACGGGGGAGGGACGTCTCCTATGCGCACGAACCTTTGAGTGATTGAGGGGGGGAGCGGAAGAAAATGCGAGGGAAACTGCCTAGAAGTATTTACCAAAGTGAGTCTAAGTGGTCAAGCACACATTCAGAGACTTTTTAAAAGTTTGCGAAAGTAAACAAATGATAAGGATGGCGGGGAAGAAGGACAAAGAAAGACTTTTGAAAGCGAAAGGGCTTGAGAGCCCAAAACCGGAAGTTACCAGTGAGACGGCAAAGGCTGTAGCTGATTATATGTGCCCTCTCCTGGAACAGCTGAAAAACTTCAAAGAACAGATATCCGTGGTTACTCAAGGCATTACTGCACAACAAACACAAATAAATGATTTGATACAAATAATGAAGCAAGATGCTGAGAAGGTGAAGGAAGTGGATGAAACTACACAAAAAGTGAAGAAGAAAGTGCAAAAGCTGGAAAGGAAGCAAACTTCCTTGGAAGATCAAATGCTGCAATTTCAAATGGAAAAGGCCAACATGGTCCTGCGTTTCCAGGGCATGCCAGAGGACAGAGGGGAGAATCTTAAAGAAGCCAGAGGACAGAGGGGAGAATCTTAAAGAAGCCAGAGGACAGAGGGGAGAATCTTAAAGAAGCCCCAGCGACAGAAATGAAGGCAGAATCGTTGCTCAACAATATGGACGTGGTTTACAGATCATACTCAGGATATATAAGAAAAATAATCTGCCTGGGGAAATTGTAGTAAGATTCTCGAAGAGGCATGTCAGGGATGCAATCCTGAAAGCGGTTGCTGTAACACCCCTGAAAGCAGGGGAGAACACCATCAGAATGCTAAAGGATATTCCATTTGAAGTAAGACAACATAGAAAGAAATACAAAGAACTTGTGCTTTTTCTTCAGACAAATTCAATTGGATATAAATGGCTATTTCCAGAAGACGTCACTTTCAAGATCAAAGATAAAAAAGAAAAGATTGACTCTGTTCTGAAAGCTCAAGAATTCCTAAGGGTTCAGCTGG
>NW_015160381.1:19411-24111 GCF_001447785.1 Gekko japonicus
CCCTTTTTTCTGTTGTAGTTTTTTGTAGTGGATAAAAATCAATAAAAAATCCCCTCTGGGGGCTTAAAAAAAGGCCCAAATATGTGAAAATAAATTATGACTATTATATTTTAATCGTTTCTTATTTTAGAAAAAATAAAACATTTTTGTGGGCTCTAAAAGTTTCATGGACGCAAGGTACTTATGCATTAATGGGGCCGTCCCACCACCATAATACCAATATTAAAATTATTTTAATATAACTTTAAATACTTCAACATTTTATTTTTTTCTGTTTCAGGCAAAATTTAATAGATTTTTGTGGGCCCTAAAATGTCATTTCTTTGTGATGGGAGACAAAAATTAAAACATTGTCTTCAACCATAAAAGTTCTCTCTTTTTTTGCCTTCTGATTTTTAAAAGAAATTAAAATATTTTCTGTCAAGTATTGACTCAACGCCGTTGTAAGTAAGTGATTCAGCTTTATTATCAACAGGAACATCAGAATAACACACAACACAACAATGGAGCATAGCTCCCTTTTAAACGATCCCGGGCTGATGTAGCCATACCCTAGAACAGTTAAGGACCAAGAGCATTGTTACAATAATGTCCAATCAGGTTTGTTCCCTCCAGCACAGTTCTCTTGCATCTGATTGGTCACACTTACGCATTAGCCAATAGGATTGTTCCAGCTTAGAATCCTGGCTAAGGTCTCAAGCTTAACATTACATTTAATACGGTGAATACATAACATTTTCATGGGCCAATAAAAGTATAATGGGCCCTGTGCACCATGCGTACTGTGCCTAATGGATAAGTTTGCCCTGGACAGAACTAGCTGTTCTTAGAACCCAAGCTGATGTGGATTTATAGAACTAGGGTATTATGAAATCAGTTTTGGATTTTGGAAGTTGTGTGTGCCAGTGAACCTTTGGAAAAAGAAAATAGAGGGTATGTCACTTGAAGCATTCATATCTCTGAACAGAACAAGCATTTACATTCTTTGCTTTAGTTTTGCATTGGATGGGGGGGGGATCTGAGTCATTCCTGAGAAGTGTCTGAATTCCATTTGTGCCTTGCACAGTATTAAAGCAGCATGGGGGCATGGGAACAACATTTTATTTAACCTCTGGTTATTAATTCTTCTACAGGGAATCAAACAAAGTATTTGATAGCTTAGACAGCTCCTCTGCTAAGAAGCATATTTTTATTTAACCTTTGTTGACTGTAAGCTGCTCTAGGGCAAGGGAAATGTTTCTTGGTTACTTAGAATAGCTGTGGGATATGAAAGCAGAATTTTTATGATTTCTTTTTGTTGAATAGTACTTTGCATTTCCACTGCATCTTTAATTTGGGAGAACCTCAGCTTGCTGCCTACATATAGTAAACTATGCAAATTCTGTCAGCACAGTGAAGGAAAGAGAAGAAGGAAAGAAAGAAAGAGACGAAAACAGATATATTCTATCCATTGGTGCTAGAAGAGAAGCAGTCTCCTGACAGTAGGCAGTTATGTTATCCTATTGTTTTCGAATACCTTTCATTTCCTTTCATAAAAGGAACCAGCAGGGTACAATTGAATGTTTCAAAATATCTGACCAATGCAAGTGATCCCAACTATTCCGGGGGGATTTGTGCTGTTTTAAGTGCCATGTTATTGGCAGAGCACGGATAAAATTATTAAATACACCTGGTTCCTCACAAACTGCTTAAGAATTGTGCTTTTCTTTTCTAGAATGCATATATAATTGGGAAGAATAAGCACAGAAAGCATAGTCAGCTTAGCAAAATGGGGTATACATTCTATGCATCAATATTTCCTCCCTATGTTTCCAGGATAGTGGAAGCAAACCAATTTGGCAGTGATGCAAATCCATGTATTGAGATATAATTTAGATTGCTGTTTTAGTATTGATTTATGTTGCTGCCAAGGAATACACATTAAAAAAGTAATATGAAAATGAGCAATTACGCTTGGGGTCCCCAAACATGTTAAGCCTATGGACACTTTCAGAATACTGAGAATGGTAGTGAATGCCACCATGAAATAGCTGCCATATGGAGGCAATCACAAAATGGCTGCCATGGGATTCTGGGATCAATCACAATATGCTGGGGAGGGGTGTTGCAAACCAGCATCCTCCAATGATATAGGAAGCTATTCCTGAATGAGCGCTCACTGCAGACACAAAGGTGATGCCTGTTGGGTTCTTCTGAACTATCTCTTTCTTGAACGAGGCAGAGGAAAGTCGGAAGTGACTGTTCACTTTGGAATGAGATGCTTTGTAAAAGAAGCAAACAAGTACCAGGGAATCCATTGTTGAGTGTCATGTTGTAGATCAATGAATTATATACAATCAATGGGAATTTCCTTGAAGACATCTGAAAATTGCTGAGTTTTGCTGTGGACTTATACTTGGAACATCCTGGTTTACCTATTACATATTTGTGCTAGAAATATGCCAAAAAATAAGATAATTTCGTTCATTGTTCTGTATGCTTGTTGTCTTTATTGCATCCCTGTATTCTATTCCATTGCTGTCAGTAGGAAACATATCTCTACGTGCTGTTTTTCACCCAGTTGAAATTAAATTCTCAGAGGTTTTACCCCTCATGGAAGAGATCTACATTGATTACTACATACAGATAGGAAGAAGAAGACTCATTTTTTCCCCTTTCAGTGTCAGTAAAGGAAGGCATGATGACCATTTTGTCAAATGGGAGGGGATGGGAATCTCTTTTCAAAAACAGAGTATCTGAGTAAGGAAACCTAAACTTGGACTGTTCTTACTGTCTTGCCTCACCTTGCATTATTTTTCCAGTTTGCTTGATTTCAGTATTTGAGATAGGCTTACCAAGGTCCGGCGGGGGATTTGTATTTCTTGGCAGGAGCCTTGCCACGGGGATGGCTGCACATGCTGCACCCGCCATCGCCAGGATGTGACGCTCCGCATCGCTCTGGCCATTGGACCCATCCTGGTGACGGCGGGTGCAGCGCGTGCAGCCGTCCCCGCGGCAAGGTTCCTGCCAGGAAATACAAATCCCCCGCCGGACCTTGGTAAGCCTAATTGGAGAGAAGAGAAGCTCAAACAGCAGAATGCAGGAAGGTAAGATCAGGGTCTTAGGAATGCCCTATTTATTTTATTTAATGTGTTTATGCTGCCTTTTAGTCCAATATGGGTTCCCAAAGTGGCATACATTAAATAAAATAAAACACTTGAATAATTAAAAATGACATTTAAAATTATAAAATAATTCAATAATTCAGCTTTCCATTCCCCCCACCTGCAGCGTCTACCGTGCTCTGAATCCCTGACTGCTACATCACACTGGGTGTCATAGGGGGGCCATCTCAACAGAGTATAAGGACACAGAGTCCACCATCTCTGCCATCCGGAGAGCAGTTGTAATTCTGAGTGATCTCCAGCCCTCACTTGGACATTGGCATAAAAGGTTTTCCAGGAGGAAAATTAGTCTTTCTCTGCAATGGGGACCAAAGCAGGTAACATCATTATCCTCTCCCGCTTTGGAAGGTGGGCTACATGGCATTCTGTTCAGCTGAGGCCTCTCCCTTCCACAAACCCTGGCTTCCATAGACTCTACGAGAAAATCTCCAGGAATCTTCCTACCTGGAGCTGGCAGCCCTAGTCAGGAGTGGCCCCAATGAGTTTTCTCCCAAAAGTGTGGAAGGGGCCTTTTATTGACAGAACCAAGATTGGTTGCCTAGCAACAGTTATTTTCTCCGGGGGGGGGAGAAAACTCATTGGGGCCACTCCTGACTGTAGCTTTTTCTAACCTACCTCTCAGGGGTCTTTTGAGATATTTATTTATTTATTATCAAATTTATACCCCGCCCTCCCCGTAAACGCCCTCCCCAACAGGAACTCAAAGTGGGAAAGGGGGCCCAGTTATACTCTCTTACCCAGGGCTTATAAAAACTTGGAACCGGCCCTGACTGGGGGCATGCCAAATGAAACAAAAAAGTCTTCTCCTGCCAGTGGAAGACATCATTAGAAGGAGACAGATGGTTTCAGCAAGCTGATGGCGGCTGTGTCTCCTGGGATCTCCCAGGGAGGTGTCTCGCAAACCAGCAGTTAGAGAGGGGGTACAAAAGTCCGCACCCCCGGGGACCTTTGCAAAGGGTCTCCAGTCATGGAGTGCTGAGGGTCACCTCTTTCCCAGCATGCTATCGGGAAACTAAGGCATCCCTTTGCTTCAACGGTCTCTCTGCTGTGTTCCGGCAAGGACTAAGCTATGCACACCCCATCAAGCGAGTGGAGGTCGAGCGGTAAATAAGCATATCTGTTGGCGAGATCTACTTGATCTACATATGAAGAGTGAGTAAAGTTGAAACAAAACAACAAAGCAAAAGCCCCCCCGGGGAAAAGCGAGGAAGGAGAGGGGACTCTCCTCCACTAAGAACTGTTTATAAGCGTTATGGAACTACAAGAAAGGGGGTATGTTTAAAAGTGGCAATGGACTGTACAGAGAGTTTCCAGGAGGTAGTTAAGCATTGAAGCAAGTTTTTGGGACTTTGGCAAACTTTGTAAAAGTAAACATCCTTAAAAATGGTGATGGATAATGTAGTAAGAGCAACAAGCGATATCCAAGCTTTCTTCAGGAAGTGGAAGAGCTGCTGGTTAACCATGTGACCAGAAATAATCATAGACTCTTGCGAACTGTGTCTTAAGCCTTTGTCCCCTGTTGGTATAAACGAGGTA
>NW_015160381.1:24446-28479 GCF_001447785.1 Gekko japonicus
GCAGAGCTGATGAATAGCCATTTATGCTTAACAGTAAAAAAGCCTAAATGTTAGTCTTTGGGATGGAAGGGGAAATGTTCCGGGAAGGGAGTGAACAAATTAGATTGTCTGGAAGAGAGTAATTATGCTTTTCTTTGTTCTGAGTTTCCTCCTAAAAGAACTCAGTGCTTCCTCCCACCCCCCAAGTGCCTCCTACAGCCCTTCCCAGTCATATTGCATCTTAGGATATTAACTAAGCTTGCACTCAATCACAGTTCTCTTACAAACTTTATAAACCCCAGCTGGGACATACACATCTCAGTGGATAGGGCACATGACATAAGACTACATCTCTTTTGTCTCACTTTGAATATGTGCATGTTTATGCGCATATGCCTGCACACATGGATTTGGGTGATGGAGAGTCTAGAGAAAAGGCACTTTGCACAAACAACCATAGAAGAGAATGGTCATCATTGCAGCATATTGCTACAGAATCCTTACAGGTATTCAGCCTAAGGACATAAACAGTGAACTGGATGATCCCATCCAGAGATGCTCCCATCCAAAGATGCAAGGACAACCACACAGGTAAGCCAGGGAACAGGATCTTGTGCGTCAGACTTTGACTGATGTAAATGTGTATCCCACCACCATCTGTACCCACTGTATATTGGCTCAATACAGTTGCTAGCAGTGTCTTCCACTAGAGGGAGCATTCTATAATGCACAATGCAGAAACCCCAAGGTATGCTGGCAGAATGCCATGCAGACATAACCCCATATTCAAATGGAGTACAACCAACATTTCTGGTTGACTGCAACCTACTCCAACCACTGCTGCCGCTGTTTAGACTCTCATGAATCCTTGTAGAAATGCAGAGCCCAATGGAGTAGCACTGAAATCACAGTTTTCCAGTGCAACTTCCTACAACCAATTTGGCAAAAAGTATGTATCTCACCCAACCATGTGTGAGTCCTAGGGCTGCCAATTCCAGGTTGGGAACTTCCTGGAGATTTGGAGGCAGAGCCAAGGGTGGGTGAGATTTGGAGAGGGGAGGGAGCTCAACAGGAATGTAATGCAATAAGGCGCCTTCCTTGGAAGCCCGGCGGTCAAAACAAAATAAAGCGAGACGGGGGGGAAGCAGGCGAGCGAGCGCGGCAGACGCAGCTCCGACTTGCCGGAGCCTGAAGGGCTCCTTCTTTCCCCTTCCCTTCCACGAGGCTTCGCTCCTTTCTCCGTCGCGGAAGGTGAGCCCCCCCGACGCAGCACGCCGCCACCGACGCTCGCCATGAGTCCCAACGAGAAGCCGCCGCCACCGCCGAGCTGCTCCCGGAGCAGCCGGACGCCCCAGCAGCCTGCGGGATGCCGGAGGCGGCGGCAGCGATGGGCGGGGGGAGGGGGAGCAGAGGATCTGGAGGGAGGGGGCCCGCAAAACCAGCGGGAAGGCGGGGCCCCATGGGGCCCACACAGGCTATGGGCCTGCGAGTACATCATGCGAAATGCTGGCCTGGATGAATCAAAAGCAGGAATTAAGATTGCTGGGGAAAAGATCAACAACCTCAGATATGCAGACGATACCACTCTAATGGCAGAAAGTGAAGAGGACCTAAAGAGTGAAAGAGGAGAGTGCAAAGGTGGGTTTGAAGCTCAACATAAAAAAACCTAAGATCATGGCATCCGGCCCCATCACTCCTTGACAAATAGAAGGGGAAGTCATCGAAGTAGTGACAGACTTCACATTCCTGGGATCCCAGTTCACCGCAGACTGTGACAGCAGCCATGAAATTAAAAGATGCCTGCTCCTTGGGAGGAAAGCGATGGCGAACCTAAACAGCATGAAAAAAAGTAGAGACATCACCCTGACAACAAAAATACGCATGGTCAAAGCAATGATATTCCCAGTAGTCATGTATGTAGTAAAGATGGGACTATATAGATTTTTCCTCTTTTTTGATTATTCATATTTCTCTGGATATTATAGGCTTATTATAGATCTAATGTTTTATTGGAATATAATGAAGGCCTAGTATATAGAAGGCCTCTCTTCCTTGTAGGTCAAGGGGGATTTTTCCTAGTTGCTGTTAACAGACAAGACATAGGTGACATTCTTTTAGCACAAAAGAAGGTATAAGGTTCATGGTTCTAATTGTTTAGGTTATAACTGCATAGTGTCTGGGTCACAAAGGATCTCTTCCTTGGTATCAAAGAAAAACACTTTTGTTTGGGTGAGAACAAGCCTTGGCCGAATCGACTTAGGTTATGTCAAGTAAATATGTGACGCTATTGCATAGGCACACCTTTCTTACATTTGACCAATAAGGGGATTTTTATGTAAATGTTGTTTAAGTTTTTGTAACCAATTATGCCTTTTGAATATTATTCCCATGATGATGATGATATGATGATGTCATTTTGGGTATTTAACTTCATGTATTTCCTGATTGGGCTCAGAAAGCAGTCAGCTTTGATGGGTCCTTTGGCCTGTTTTCTGTATTTCATTGCAATAAAATACAAGAACTTCCTCCTCATTTTGACTTCAATCTTCTATTTTTGACTGGATATTAATTTGTACAACATATATAATGAGATAAGAAACCAATATCCCTGTTGAGTCCTGGGAAGGTTTTTGTTCCAAGTATTGTAATAACTTGAAATTCAGCAATTTCCCTTTGCATTCTGTTTCTTAAGTTCCTTTGTAATAAAACAGCTACTTTGGGGTCATTCATTGACTGTCCTGGAAAGCTGAAGTGTTCTCCTACAGGTTTCTCAGTCTTGTGATTCCTGATGTCAGATTTGTGTCCATTTATCCTCTGATGCAGGATTTGTCCTGTTTGTCCTATGTACAGAACCAAAGGGCATTGTTGGCATTTAATGATGTATATAATGTTAGAAGATTAGCAAGTGAGTGAGCCTCTGATGGTGTAATTGATGTTGTTAGGTCCAGTGATTGTGTTGTCTGGGTGTATGTAGAAGCAAAGTTGGCATCTGGGTTTATTGCAAGCTCTGGTCCCAGTGTCCATGTACAGATTAGATGTTGCATTCTCACCTGAGGGATGTACAACACACCTTTTTGGAACTAAGGTATCCACCTGATGAAGTCAGGAAACGGATTGACAAAGCCAGAATGATACCCAGAGAAAACCTGTTACAAGACAGGCCCAAAAGAGACAATAACAAAAAAACCCACTAGTGGTTACATAGAGCTCTCAACTCAAAACAGTTCAATCATCAATGACTTAACAACCTCTATTGGATAATGACAGCTCTGTTTCACACGTACTGGGGGCAAACCTTTTCTTGCACACAGAAAGCCCCCCAGTCTCAAACAACTCCTCACCAACAATAATGCAACATCTAGTTTGGACATGGACACTTTTCCCTCCTTAATTAAATCAAAACAACTGTTGATCTTATAACCTTAACTTGTTTTTTTAACATAACTTAAAACATCTTCATCATATCTCTCCCCTTATATAAAGCCGTAGTGGGGTTCAACATTCCAATGCACACCTACAGTGTTTGGGCGCAAGAGCTGTCAGTCAGAAGATGCTGGCTGGGTTGGCTGGCTGCTTTGTGTAGTCCTGCCCACATCAGCCCCGGCCAGCATGTCCGGCTCAGTCTGCTCTGGCCTCAGACAGGAGAGGACCATCTGCAGACTGAGTGCAGGGACGGGGCTTCTACGGCTGGGCTGCTTCAGCCCACTCTTCTCTGATTGGGCCAGCGTTTCACGGTCATTTGCATATGGAAGCTGATTGGACTTCACTCCATTCAACACCTCAAACTCCCCCCCCCGCAAGACAGTTGGAACTGTCAGTTGCATATGGAACCTGGTGTATTCTGAGGTTAAATATGTCCTCACAACACATCACTTCCCCTTCAAAAGAAACAAACCCAATAGCGCAATCATGCCACACAACAAAAAAGACAGATTACGCCTCAAGCGGAATACCACAAGGCAAAAAATGATAGGAAAAGGTGCCAGCAGTCACCCCATTACTGCCACAGATATGTACCTGAGATCACTTCAGAGGATGGTGTGCAGGCCCAGGT
>NW_015160381.1:29341-34191 GCF_001447785.1 Gekko japonicus
AGGAGCATCCCTATGGAAGCTGCCTGGGTGATTTCGGACCAGCCACAGACTTTCTGCCTAACCTACCTTACAGCGTTGCTGTACAGATCGCAAAGAGAATGAAGTAAGCTGCTTTGCTCCCCGCTAATGAGAAAGACAGAATTTCACCTAGAAAGAGGCTGCTGAGAGGGGAGGAGATGAAGTTGCCAGCTTTAGGTATGGAAATTCCAGGAGATTTTTTTTTTGTCATTAACATTTTATTGGTAAGTTCTTAGTAACAATACAGAATATTTTAAAAGATGTGGGTACTTTTAACAATAGGTGAAATAAACTTCTTGAAAGAGAGTTGCTAGCAGTATTGCAATACAATTTGAGGTAAAAACAACAATATACAATCCTTCTTTTACCACGTTGTAGAACAAAAGGGTACATTACAATGACTTGTTCGAGCGTTGAGTGTTCAAATGTTCATTTCAAACAATGTCTATAACAGTGCAATAGTTTAGAATTGAGTGATATAACTTTCCTTGAATATATAAAACGTGGTGCTATTTTTAAACAAGAAAAACCACAGCCTATAGTTTTTGTAGGTTTTTTAAAGGATATCTAAGTAGGGAGATTTGAGGGGTGGAGCCTGGAGAGGGGACCTCAGACAGGTACAGTGCCATAGACCCTCCAAACCAGCCAGAAATGATTCGAATTCTGGTTGTCCAGTAACATCTTACATTAAATCTTCAAAGCAGCTTCGCATAGACGATTTTTAAAATGACGGAGCTCTGTGGGAGAGGATTCCTCCTTTGGAAAACAGGTTTGGTGTATTGGCGTCCTCAGAAGACCTGAATCCCACTAGTTTCCTGCAAGTTCGATTCCTGAATTATGTGGTTTTTGCTGAGAGTTTGGGAGAGACTGCTTTTTTTCCTCCAGGAACCTACTCTGAATTCAAATCCTATAAACACTACAGTTTTAAGAGAAAATAGAGAAACCTCAAAAGCAGACATAATCAAACTGATTGGTGATCAGTGTCTTCTAATGGCTGAGACAGTCATAGCCATCTTCCAGCAACTAAATAGGATATCAGCCAATCTGGCCAGCCTGGAAAACTTACTTAAGAGAAATGTGGAAGGAGGCATTTTACATCCAGCAGCGTCTGAACACTCACCCAAAGGAGAGGCTGGTTCTAAGCTACTGCAAAAGAGAGACTTTGATGCTGCTTCCTGCCATACTCCAATTCTAAATGATGAAGTTGCAGACCAGCCCTCTTCTAAGGAATTGCTCAAATTGCAGTAAATGCAGGCCACTGGGACAGCAGACAAGAAGTGATTTTTTTCATTATGCCGCTTATTAAGATTGGAGGCAGGTGAGTTTGATTTAGAACAAATTGAAAGACTTCCTAATCGTCCTTCAATCAGAAGACTGGTTCTTCTATTTAGGCAACCTACTATCCCATGGATGCTGCTTAAGATGAAAGGCTTCTTAGGTACATTTGGCATTTATCCAATTAGAGTCTTCCAAGAAACAATAAAGAGCCCTCTCTTCCTGTGTGGCGGTGGCCATGTTCCATTTGATAGGGACATGCAGCAAACCCAGAAGCAACAGGATATGGACAAAGCTATGGTGTCCTCTATGGATTGCAATGGAAAATCAACATTATGCTCCAAATCTCCTACCAACCTGGTTAGTGAATTGAAACAATCCCTGTGTACAACATTAAAGAGGGCTGAACCTCTGAAGGACTTAGTCAACCTTGGTTTATTGAAGCCTACCACTCCAATTGATACTTCATCTCCTCCTCAATGCTGTAATACCCAAGAAAATGTTATCCAACAGCCTGAGACCTCTAAGTCCTTGAACAATTCTTCTTTTACTTTGGACCTTTCTTTGTCATCTAAGGTTATCCAACAAGCACTTGATACGCAGTTGCCCCCAAAGACTCTCAAGATCTCAGAAGGAGGGGCTTTTATCGATTTAACCTTAACAAATTCGGAAGACATGGCTCCTAGGCCAACTGAGCAGGAAACTCAAGAAATCCCCCTGAGAATGGTTCCCCAAGCATGACAGTATTAATCCACAGAGACTCAGAAAGAGACTGCTGCCCTTGAACTTCTATCTTGGAATGTGGCCAGATGAACACGATGCATCTCTCAGTTCCTAGATATTCCTTTCTTCCCCCAGAACTATGATATTATTCTTGTACAGGAGACTTGGTCAGATGCTGATTTAGTTTTAGAAGGTTTTAATTCTTTTAGAGTTAATGCAGTACCAGAGTGCATGCTGGGGCAACTGAAAGGGGGGTTGGGTATTTTAATATTGACATCTTTAAAAGTAAAATTTATAACAAAATTTCTTTGGGGGCAATTGGTGATGGCTGTGAATTTATCTTGGGGAACAAAAAATCTGACAATTATAAACAGCTATTTACCCCTCTATGTAAAAAATCTGAGACAGAAGAAATTTGTATGTCCCTAGACGAGTATGTAAGGGCCCAAATGCTGGAGCATCCTGAGGCCATGTTACTTCTAGGTGGTGACTTGAATGCATGTTTGGGCCCAGATGATGCTTTTCTGGCAACCAAATTTAAGTTGCAAATCAGCATGGCAGGGTAATCTTTGGGGCTACAGAGTCAAGAGAGAGTGTTTAAAGATCAACAAGCATATGCAGGGGCCTGCCTTTTTAAGTTTGCTTTTAGGTTAGGACTCTTTATTTTGAAAATTCACTTCCATGGCAGGAGCCAAAATGAGTACAATTGATTACATTTTGACTTGCAGATCTCTAGTCTCCCTGACAGAGAAATTTCAAGTACTTCCATACTTGGAGGGTGACCATTTCCCACTATTCTTATGGGTCTCTTTAGAGCCTGAGGACCCTCATCTGACCTCCAGGTACTCTATCATAGTTCAACCTACAGAAAGGTTTGGCTGTCGAGTGAGATGGTCCCCCACTCTAGGTCAATGTTTAAAAGAATTTCTGAATTCAGGCAGCCTACTGAATTCCTGTCAAGCACTAGGGAATTCGACAGCAGTTCAAGACCCCATAGAGGTATATGAAAATCTTATACAAAATATATATCTTTTTCTCTTTCACTCCTCTCCAGCTAAGGGTGCTAAACCCTTCAATTTATCTAACCGTGGTTTAATCAAAGATGCATTGCGGCCAAAACTGCCTTGAATAGGGTCTATCACCAATACCGAAGTGCTGATGAGGGAACCAAGCAAGAAACTGTTCTTCAACTTTTGTCCAAAAAAAGAAGTACAAATTATTGATAAAACACAGAAAGAACTGTGGCGAGAGCTTATCAATGCGGCCAAAAGTAAAAATACATCCCTTTTCTGGAAGTTAGTCACTTGTAGCGGCAGGTGCTAAGTCACCAATAACTGCCTATAGGCCTGCGGATAGATGGGTCTCCTTTTTTAGAGAAATGTACAACGATGCTGTCCATTCTCCATGGGTGGTCACTTTAGAAAATACCATTAAATGGTCCCCCATAACAGTTTGCAAGATTAAATCCCTTATTGGGCAGTTGAAAAATGCTAAGGCCCCAGGATCAGATGGCATTCCACCAGAACTTTTAAAAGAGAATAAGGATTGGTGGGCCTCTTTCCTAGCTCCCCTCTTTACACATATTGATAATACAGGCCATGTCCCCAAGTCCTGGGGTTTAGCTATAGTTGTCCCCTTTTACAAAAAGGGTAAGAAGGAGGACCCATCCAACTATAGACCAATCAGTTTGCTAAACATCATAAGTAAACTTTATGCAGGACATTTATTAAATAAATTTTCAGACTGGCTGGAACAATAAAATATTTTGTCTATTGAACAGGCAGGCTTCAGACCAGGTAGGTCTACACTTGATCACTGCCTGACATTACAGCATCTTATTGAGAAATACTCTGCTGATGGCCTAATCACTCTTTATGAGAGATAATTAGCCTTATTAATATCTGGGCTCTCGTCAATGTATACAAAGGGTGCCACTTATGCAGTAACGCTTTAATGAAGAGACAAAGACTTGAATTAAAATAGCAATTCTTTACTGAACAATAATCATTCAAACAGGGAATAATAAAAATCGTACAAGCATTCAAGAACTAAGAAAATTAGATAGAATTATTACAGCACAATCAGGAAATAACGTTGCTTTTCTTGTAGAATATATTTACCTCAGATGAATCTTTCAGCTCCTAAAGCTTCCAGCAAAAAGGGGCAGAAACACAAGAATAAGAATAGAAAAGAAGGAGGAGAAACACGTGCCTCTAGACCAGCTTTAGACACGAGGAGTTTAGCCCTAGCTGCAGACTAGAACTAAATTAAAGAATCGAGTAAGAGAGAAAGGCTGGCTGGTAGTTCCGTGTTCCTTGTTTTAAACTTTCTTCTGGAGGGAGGGGGAACGGATCACCCTCATTATCATAGAGTCCTCCCCAACATGTCCGTGATTGGCTATATGTCAATTTTAACTAATATTTATTAACTAATAGGTGGTGCTTAGATAGAAGCTTGGGACCACGTGGCGCAGTGTCACCGAAAGGTCATCTGTAGTGTCAGCATGTCAGATAAACACCAGGTGCTTGTGAGATAAATCTTCCGGGAGGGTTCTCTTCAGGGTCAAACTTACTATCTTGGAGACAACAAGTCTAGGCACGACCTCGAAACCCATTGTTTTTGCTGGCTTCTCCCAGCTTATCATGCAGATAACAAGAGGCCTTCTTCCTGAGTCGTTATTTGCCTTAACTGGTTAATGATTCAGCTGTTTTTCTGTCTCCCATAGCCTTCCATTGACCCCTTATAGCCCAAAGTTCTTGGTCAGCGTTTCAGGCAGTCCTTTTTAATATCAACTTTATTCATGTATAAAAGTCCAATATCAAGACCTGCCCCTT
>NW_015160381.1:34315-50755 GCF_001447785.1 Gekko japonicus
AACACATGGTGGACACTTTGTTCCTGCAGCCCTGAAGTTATATAAGGCCAAAACATTGGCACAACTGCTCTATAGAACATTCTTAGGGCCACCTTCCTCATGCTTTATGCTGCAAAAAAGGGTTCAGTCCAAATTTTTAAGAGCTGTTTTGCAAGTTCCAAACTGTGGACCAAAGCATGGATACGACTGGAGTCTGGCAATTTTAGGATTTAAGCTAGGGTACGCATTCTACCCATCTATATGTGACTGAAAGGTAATTTCAACCCACAAACCCTATTTCCCCTGATATTCCAGGACGAGTTCCAATCCATCTGGATCAAGGCAGTTCACTATCAAATAGCAGTAAGTGGCTCCTAATTGAAGGCCTGGTGGAAGAGCTCCATCTTACAGGCCCTGTGGAACTGCACAAGGTCCCGCAGGGCCCTGATCTCCTCTGGGAGCTCATTCCACCAGGTGGGAGCCACGACTGAAAAGGCCCTGGCCCTGGTGGTGGTGAGCCTGGCCTCCTTAGGGCCTGGAATCATTAGGCAGCGTTGCGACCCTGACTGTAGTGCTCTCTGGGGTATATGTGGGGAAAGGTGGTCCTGCTGGTATGCCGGACCCTGGCCATATAGGGCTTTAAAGGTCAATACCAGCACCTTGAAGCAAATTCGGTACGCTATTGGCAGCCAGTGCAGAGCTTTCAGCACAGGCCTGATGCGTTCCCATCTAGGGAGACCCATCAGAAGCCTGGCCGCGGCATTCTGCACTAACTGCAGCTTCTGGATTAGCAACAAGGGCAGCCCCATGTAGAGAACATTACAGTAGTCTAATCTCAATGTGAACATCACATGGATCACTGTAGCCAAGTCGTCATGGTTGAGGAAGGGAACCAACTGCCGGATCTGCCGAAAATGGTAAAAGGCAGATTTGGCCGTGGTTGCTACCTGGGCCTCCACAGTTAAGGAGGGATCCAGGAGCACTCCCAAAGTCCTTGCCTCCAGCACTGGCACCAATGGAGCCCCATCAAAGATTGGGAGTGGGAGCCCCATCCCCAGGCCACCCCGACTCAGGCACAGGACCTCCATCTTCACTGGGTTCAGCTTCAGTTTAAGCCAACCAGACACGGCTTGCAATGCTCAGTCCAGATCTTCCGGGCTGGAGTCTGACTGGCTGCCCAACATCAGATAGAGCTGGGTGTCATCACCATACTGGTGACACCCCAGCCCATACCTCTGGGCAACTTGGGCAAGGGGGCGCATGTAGATGTTAAACAACATCAGGGAAAGCACTGCCCCCTGAGGCACTTGAAACTATCACAAAAACAGTATGGATAGAGGCATTTTTAGTATTAGTTATTTGTAGGGGGATTTTTTAGCTTTTCAACAGTGCTGAAATTTGTGAATTGGTTCACAAGTTATAGCTCAAATTAGAAAAGGTAAGGAAAATTAGCTTCATCTGTTAGCCAAATTGCTCTATTTCTTAATAATAGATTGGGGAATTATGCTATTAATGAGCAATTGGCATAACTATAGGATCAGACCTGTGTATACTGGAGTTAGAATTCCCAAGAACCCAGGAATAGGCACAGAGACTGGGTGGCTAAAATAACGATTTCTTTACTAAATATTCTCAAACATACAAGCAATGATTAAACATTCACACACACAATATAGAACTAAGAATGCAGAGGTGATAGCTGATACAAGGATCAGTTATGGGGTGATACTATCTGTCCAGATGTGGAGAGGTCCATGAAGAAAGGATTATGGCCTAAACCCAAAGGGGGTGGACTGCCAGTTGGCATCAGGGCAGAAGTACATGGTCTGAGACCATGTGCCTGATGGATATAGGCAATGGAAAACAATGCAGACCAATGGAAGGTCTTGGGGGCTGGTCTCAGGTGAGAAAAATAGATTACCTGGGTCAGTGGTGACTCCTAGGGGTGTGTGGCATCAGGATGGGCCAGGTCTCGATGTGACCACTGAAGTTCCAGAGAGGCAGTCAGACTATGCTGAGATCGGCAGTATCTTGATTGGATTAGGTAGGTGTTGGATGACTGTACTGTGGATAGTTGAATGGATTTTCTGACCATTGATTGTTCTGCTAAGGCAGTTGAATAGGTTCCCAGACACAGACAAAAGATGGGTTTATCCCGGTATCCTGTGGGACAGAGCAGGAAAGACAAGTATTCAGACAAGGAATTACTGGAGACAGGGTTATTCGCCAGCTGGCCTCTGAATAGACTTTAGAAATGTAAATACTTCACCTGGTGGAACTCATTGTTATTCCATAAGCATATCTCTGCTGGGTGGAGGGGGAAGACTGGAAGTTTGCTCTGAGATTGCCTGACTGTCACCTGAATATGAAATCCCTTTTTGCAGAGTACTTGCAGTCTGACTCTGTGGTTTAAGCTGAGAGTGCTTGACTTTTGGGGACTTTAGTTCAGGTTAGAAAGTGGGGTGCCCCTGCTTCGGGACTACCCAAGAGTAAAGGCAGCACCTCTGGCTACACAGACATCTTGATGACATCATAAAAAAACTTAAGCTACCATCAGAATGGGTTATCACATCAAAACATAATACATAGGCATATACCTCTCAGGAAAAAAAATCATAAAGAAATTTTGCCACTTTACTTGATACTGTTATGTCAATTTGGGGCTCTTGGTCCACAGACTAGGAAGTCCAGAGTTACTATGCAGAGTCAGGCAATGGCAAATGACCTCTGTTAACTCACTTTATGTGCAAGTATTATGTTTTGATACAAATTTACTTAAGTTGCTATTTCATTTTCTACTAAGAAAGTGTTTTTTCACTTTCAGAATAGCTATTTATTCAATATTTGCTGCTGAAATTCCATTACATGCCTTTATATACTACTGAACATACACTCTATTTAATCTACCTTAGTCCACCCTAACTCCAAAGAATCATTTCATCATTTTCTGCCATTATCCCTATATTTCCTCTGTCCCTCCATTCTCCTGTATTTCATTTTCATTCTTTTCACCAACCTTCAAATACATGTGTCACCCTCTCACAGCACACTCTTCTGTTGTTATGGAGTGATTTTATAGCTGTCTTCTTCCCTCTATACTTGTTGCTGACAGCAGTCTATTGGGACTTTTCTCATGGTACGTTTTCTATATTTGAGCTACTCTTCCATACAAAGATTGACAGAGTATTCCCCTTCAAGGCTTACCGAGTCAGCAAAGCTGGAGACAAAAACAAGCTTCCTTTACCAAAAATAAAAAACAGATATCAGCTTCCAAAAATACTTTTGTATAGTCCTGCAGAGTTGATACAACACTGCATTTTCTGAGTGTTTTCAGTATCAGATCCGCAGAGAGACAGTTACTCACCCTTGCTTATGGCAACTATCTTTAAAAATAGTTTGTCAAACTGGGATATAGAAAGCCAGAATGTGGTGCTTCAGGGGTTGTCAGGGAAACTGTAGTATAAACTGGCAAGCAAGAAGGCCTGAGGGCACTACAGGGTGACAGCTCAGTCCATTTAAAAATGTTTAGTTGTGCCTTCTGAAGAAAGCTAGTTGAATTTCTGTTGAATTCATTTAATAGCCAACTTCAGATACTTTATAGATAATGAGCCAAGAGAAAAGGTGGAATATACATGTTTTAATAAATCAAATAAATAAAATTTAATAACAATTAAACAGCACTAAATCACTGGGGGTAAATCTTCAGTGAGAAGAAAAAAGGTGACCACAGAGGAGAAAATGCAATATTAAGGTGTGGTAGGTAATTCAAAACTCATCAAGTTATGAGACAGTCAGAGCCTTATTCATTTAGTTAAATATTTGCCCGCCCGCCCCTTGAATGAAACACAAGTTATGGGTTAAACTGGGAATTTATTTATATATAAGTTGATCTGCACCAATACATTAAAGTATAGGTTGCCTTGGGCTTGCAAAGCAAGCCTCCTAACAGGGCAAACCTACCCCGGCTCAGAGCCAGTCCAGGATTCTTCTGGATCTTACCCTTCACGGCCCTCATGGAAGTGCATGGGGGGGGAAAGGTAACATTCCAGCCCACGGTTGCAAAGCCTTAAGGCTTGTCATATGCTCCCCCACCCCAAAGAAGCCCCAACTGAGTCACCCTGACTGCAAAGCCCATAGGCACCCAGTATGAGGATCTCTCCTATCGTTGATATTTTAGGGTGCTTGCCAATTCCACATCCCCTCAACTCATGCTTTTCCTGCCTTCCCAGTTAGGGCCTAACCAGTTTTACCAGGCCTACTTAAACCACACCCCCTTCAGCCATGTGCAGCAGGTGAAAAAAGGCCCACTCTTGGCCAATCTGAGTGGGAATTTATTTATATATAAGCTGATCTGCACTAATACATTAAAGCATGGGTTGCCTTGGGTTTGCAAAGCAAGCCTCCTAACAGGGCAAACCCACCCCAGCTCAGAGCCAGGTCCAGGATCCTTCTGGACCTTACTCTTCACAGCCCACACACCAGTGCATGGGGGGGAAAGGTCACATTCCAGCCCACAGCTGCAAAGTCTTAAGGCTTGTCACATGCTCCCCCACCCCGAAGAAGCCCCCAACTGAGTCAACCTGACAGCAAAGCCCACGGGCACCCAGTATGAGGAACCCCCCCTATCGTTGATATCTCAGGGTGCTTGCCAGTTCCACATCCCCTCAACCAGTGCTTCTCCCACCACAGAGGGGGTTAGTCTTGGCTTAACTCTCCTCCTGCCACCATTAACGACTGGTCACGCTGATTGCCTTGCCGATCAGCACAGCAAAAGACCGACCCAGTAACCCCACTGTGCTCTTTTTTTAAAAAATCACATTTTTATTGAATTTTGAAAAAATTACAGGAAAAAGCACTAAAATCATGTGACACTCCCAGAAAACAGTAACAACCATTAACAGCAAAATTCAAAGCTCACTGAGAACATAACTACATTCTGAGAGTGAAACATCTAGAGACAAAGAAACTAGAGCAAAAGATTAACAAAATAAATTTCAAGTACAAATCAGAAAAGTCCTATTTTTAAACAAAGAACATTTTTCACATATCAATTGTTCCACCTCCATCTTCTCAATAAATGGATACCACTTGTCTAGTGGGTTGTAGAGGTCGTGTACTAAGAAATATAAGAGAGCAAGTGTAGTGTAACCAATTTACATGACAAACCAAACATGAACATTTACTTTTTCAAATCCATTTGTGGAATTGAGACCACTGAGAGGATATATATTGCTGCTGAGACAAATAATCCAAGATTGGAAACCACTTTCCCATAAAAACTGAGAGATTATCATGTGGGAGAAGTAATGTAATTTGTTTGTAGTTGCATCCATAATAAAGTGGTTCCATAATTTACAGAACCAGGCATCTAGCGTTGGGGCCTAACATCTTTCCAGACTGATGCTATTGTCGTTTTAGCTGTGTCCAGCAAGACTTCAATGGTCTCTTTATGAGATCTGTTAAATAGATTTTTTGGCCAGGTGTTTAAGAATAAAACTTCTGGTTTGAACAGTATTTGCGTTTTGGTGATCTTGTGAATAATTTCTAAAACTTCTTTCCAAAATTTCTTCACCCATTCACAATCCCACCAGCAGTGGGCAAAATCTCTTGTTTTAAGACAGGCTTTCCAGCATTGTGGAGATTGCGTGGGGATTATGTGAGATAGCTTTTTAGGTGTAACATACCACCTGGTCATTATTTTAAAATTTTGGAACTGTATATTTATGGATTTAGTTTTAAAGCTGGTTGAATTCCAAAAACTTTTCCACACATCCTCATTAAGAGACTCCGTGCAGTCTTTCTGCCATGCTTTTGGGTAAGGTAAGGATTTGGCAGAGGTTTGGTAGATTAGTATTGAGTAGATTTTTTGATATTAATTTTTTGGTTTGTGCATCAGGGTCATGGATCAACATTTCAAGTTCCATCAGAGGTGATGCTAGTAACTTACGTGCTTAAATGAAGTTTAAAAAATGACTCAGCTGCAAGTAAAAAAACCAAGGGGGCATCGGATTCTGGAGAGCCACCTGAAACCGCATTGGGTCCATTTGGCTCCGCAGGCAAGGTAAAATATGCTCGCCACCCAAACAGGGTTGGGGTAACACATTCAGTTGGGTCCTCGAAGCAAGGTGGTCCAAATATGGCACTTCCAAAGCAGTGATCTGGTCCACTGTGACCTCCACTGCAAAGATCAAATCAAGCGTGCCACCAACTCGGTGAGTGGGGGGTCATTACATATTGAGAGAGTCCGACTGCCGCCATGGATGACACCAGGTCAGCTGCCTGCATAGAGGCCACATCATTGGCATAGACATTGAAGTCACCCAGGACTATCAGTCTAGGGTGTTCCAATGCCCAGCCTGATATGGCCTCCATCAGGGATGGCAAGCTATTGGCTAGTGCGTTGGGCAGCCACTACACCAGCCAAATCAAAAACTCTCCCTGGCCTCCCACACCAGGCCTGCACACTCAAAGCCTGTGATCTTTGGCAGTGGGAGCGCCCTGAAGGAGTAAGCCTCCCAAACGAATAGAGCCACTTCCCCCCGCTCTCTAGTCTGTGATTGGTGAAGGACTGAGAACCCAGGAAGAGCCAACTGGGAGAGAGCTACTGTCTCCCCATCTCACACCCAGGTCTCTGTCATGCACGTCAGGTCTACATTCTCCTCAATCAGAAAGTCCTGAAGGACCCTGGTCTTATTATTTATAGAGCTGGCATTACACAGCGCCAATGCTGGAGGGGGGTCACTTGTGCAAATTAGCAATGTATTTATCTCAATATTCCTCTATTCCCATTAGTTCGCTCTCAAATAATTCCCTTACAGCCCTTATAGTTTGGCCTAATAGCCAATGATTGCCTCCCCCCCCTTCCCTTTAAATTTAGCCAGTAATATAAATAAAGGCTAATAAATATTAGTGGCAATTTAACTTCAAGCTATCCAGTGCCGTTCTCTTGTCAATTAATTTGTTAATTTATAACCAAATCAATGAATTAACCAATTCGCATATACAAACAGTTAATACAATACGCTCTATAATTAATTAATTTAGACCCACAATTAATTGGAGAAAAATATATTGAACAATTAATAATATCAACAACCCACCCCAATTAAATTAAGTATAAAGAAAGAAAAACCTGGGACTTCAGTATAAGTTAGCAGCCAAACAGTTGCTGTTAGTAGCTGGGTCTGTGGGTAGCGGTGATAGTACTGTTCTGGGCAGCTGCCACCCAATAAGTCCATTTAAATCTTCCTTGGGCCAGTTGGTCCTGGGGGTGGATAATGATTTGTGTCCTCTGGGACCCCTGACCACCAGCACGCCGATGAAGGGACTCCTTCAAGCCAGTGGATATCAATTCCCCGACTTTCTGCTCCTGCTTGTATTGTGTTTTCCCACATCTAAAGTCCCCCATTAGCTTCACCATTGCTGTGTGCATTCATACTGTAGTCTGTGGCCATGGACCAGTCCACTGCGGTTGCTGCCCCACGAGTTGTTCCACAGCTCCCAGACTCCACCAGGCAGACCCGAGAGGGGTAGAAGCCCCCCTTGGGCTCCCCGGCCGCTTCCAGTGGGCTCCGTGCAGCTTGGCTCATGTAGCCAAGATGGACAAAATGGTGACTGCATCAGGCCAGCCGACCAGTCAGCGGTGCAGGTAGTGAGCAGACGTCATTAGAAATGCCCAGGGTGTTGGCTGGGCTTCCAATCGATCCTGTGGCTTCCTTAAACATCCAGGCCAATTCAGAGGGTCTCACAGCATCTCAGCAACCCCCTCAGGGATGGTAAAATATGTCTGGCCCCTCTGGTCCCACCAGCTCCGCCGTTGCCCCATGATGTTAAAGCCCATGGACAAATTGCGTAGGTTAGAACACGGGTATCAGCATGATAAATCAGCCAACGTTGCAGGGAGCCTAGCATAACACTCTCCTCCATCTGGCCTGGTCCAGCCTCATCAGGTGTTTTGCCTCATTAGCCCAGGGCTTCTGAGCATTCATGGCAAGCAGCACCTGCCAATGATGTTACCCAGGGCTGTCCCCCCATGGCCTCATCTGCTCTGGCTGTCTCCCCCAGTTCCTCCCAGCACTTCTTGGCTTCAGCAGCTAGGCTGCCGGCATGGGGCTATGAACTAACTGCCTCCAAACTCAGGAACACCAATGGGAGGTGAGTGGAGCCTCTCCCTCCACCCCAGTTGCCTGTCCTGAGCCAGACTGCATCAGGGAGACTTCAAGCCTTCAACGTTCTATTGGCTGTTGTACAGGAATTTGTCCAAATGGGTTGCTGGATCCTAACTACACTGATTCATCTTACATAAAATACTCATGTAAATATGGACGTTCAAAGGGAAGAGTGGTAATCTGGGAATAATAGTATTAATATGGAATAATAGTATGGAAGGTAGTGGGCATAATTCTGTCTGTCATAGGCAAAAAACCATGGGGTCATTGCTCAGATCCCATTATGATAGTCTCTCTCTTCTCTCTCTCACAGACCTTTATTGGCATATATTGGATTACAGGTGGAAACAGTAAACAGATAAGGAGATAACAAGGGAAAATGAGTCAATCATATGCATCTAGACATTACACAATCGATCCTTAATTACCAAACTTAAAAACAAGTCTACCTTTTCAGTTATTTCGGGTGACGAATGGTTCAGAAGACCCCACACCTTCAAAGTATCTGGGCAGCCTATCATGTTAAATAAAATTGGGTCTAAACAAGTAGAACATATATCATCATATAGGGAACAGTAAAGAAGAATATGGAGGACCGAGTCAACTTGATTTAGATTACATGCACAAAGTCTTGTTGAATATGGCATCCCATTATATCTACCATAAGTAACTGCAGATGGAATAGTATTGCATCTAGCAAGTGAAAATGCTCTGCACAATTGTGGGGCATGGAAGGCTGATAAATAAGGAGGCAGATGGCCAATAATTGGAAGGATTCCAAAATTCAAAGGGGAGCAGGATTTATTTGCATCACTGACTAATTTTTGCATTTCAGTATCTAGGATTCTATGTTTAATTAACTGATATGCATATGTAAAATTGAGCATATATAGGGAATCCATGAATAAGCCCAATGTTATTATTTTCTTCTCTATGTAGGCAGTCAATTTGGGCGAGATGGATTCAGGCAGCATTTGGTGTAAATAGCTCTTACAGTCAGCAGTGTAGTGCAGTCATAGCCAGTATTTCATTGATATAAGCCATGTTCTTGTTTCTATCATGTTAAGGCCTGTTTCTAGACAGAGAGCTGCATATGGAATGCAGCATGGCAGACCCATAAATTTCCTTATGAATTTGGATTGAACTCTTTCAATACTGGTCTCGAGGGCACTTATCCATGTTGAAATACCGTACAATAACTGTGGGATCACTTTGGCCTTAAAAACTTTTAAAGCAGCTGGAACAAACTAGTTGCCTCTATTAAAGAAGAAATGTGAGATGGCTGATGCATTGATGGTAGCTAAGTTAATCACAGATTTGTGATGGCAAGACCAGGACATGTCATAACTGAAATAGAAACCTAGATATTTAAAATGCTTAACTTGCTCTATTTCTTTTCCGTCGAATGTCCATTTTTGGATTTTACAGGACTTAGCAAGTATGCATCCCTGTTTAACTCCTTTGTTAAAGGGAATTTTTGGTGTTAATTTCCCTATGGTTGAACATTTGATATGACAAGTGGTGGAAGTGTGTAGCATTATGATTAATTTGACAAGTGTCTTGGCAATATCTAGTCCCCTCTATAAATAAGCTAGGTCCCCTCTATAAATAAGCTAGGTCCCTATTTTGAAGCAGGTTAAGGCGTGAACTCATAAGATGATTGTGGGGAAATTATTGGTGGATGAAATACCAACAATCACCAGAGTGACAGCTAGATTTTGCACCCAAGTAATCAAACAGAAGTACAGTTTTAAATTATAGGAGGCTTCTTTTGTGGTGCAGTCTTAGTGGAGCTACTACAAATACTGATTCCCATATATCAAATCACTATTTATATTGGGACAATGCTGTATAATATGGACATGTGTCTTAATGGTAGTATACACTGATAGTTTTGTAAGTTTTATTACCAATAGATTGGTGCATGTAATTGGTTGAGCACTGTTATAAGAATAAGGAAATTCATATTAATTCATAAGGATATTACGTATAAAGTAGGAGATTTTGCTCAGGCTCACTGAATTAGACAGAAGAATAGGGTGTATTTTAACAAATTTTAACTAGCATAATAGTTTATGTTTACAGTTACAACATGTATCTAATTTTATCTAATGTAATTAATGTAATGTAACCATCGGAATGTCTATTTGATTACTGTGGTTATGATTTTTCTGATCTCAGATCATAATAAACCTAACTTGAACTTGAACTTGTCAATATCTAGTTGGTACAATTTAGTCCATAGTAACTCTCTATCAATTGAGTCGAATGCTCTTTTAAGATCCAAAAAAGCTGCATAGAGCTTCTAGATCTAGTGTACTTATCAACTAGATACGCTAAGGTAATACAATGATCTATTGTAGATTTGCCCTTGCAGAACCCAAGTTGTTCAGGGCCTAAAGCACTTTGCTGAGACATTCAGAAGGTTAGTTTGGTTAATAGGTGCTTGGCATACAGTTTGCCTACAATGGAAAGAAGGCTAATTGGCCTATAATTAGAAGGGTCTGTGTAGTCACCTTTCTTGTAGATTGGGACTATGATTGCATTCTGTCAGGCATCAGGGATAAGACCTGTTTGATTAATCATAGTAAAGAGGGAAGCAAGAGGGACAGCCCACCATTCTGGGTCCATCTTTAGAAGCACTGGGGGAATCAAATCAGGGCCGGGGGCTTTCCCAATCTTCAGTTGGTTAATTAATCCTATTATTTCATCAGGGTTCATAGGTGGCCTATCTGGTAAGTCCTCATCACAAAAATCATATGAATTACCAGTACAGTCTTGGTTCTGATGAAACAGAGCAGAAAAGTACTGTAACCATGCATGAGATGAAATCACAGACATGGGAGAAGGTCCCGTGTTTATAAAAACCTGAAACTATGGCCCAAAACTTCTTGGATTTATTTAGAACAGTAGCTTGGTATAGTTGTTCCTACTGGTTGTTGAAAACAACTCTAACTTCTTTTTCGTGCTTTCCTGTAGCTGTTTTTGTTTATGAATTAGACAGAAGAATAGGGTGCATTTTAACAAATTTTAACTAGCATAATAGTTTATATTTACAGTTACAACATGTATCTAATTTTATCTAATGTAATTAATGTAATGTAACCATCGGAATGTCTATTTGATTACTGTGGTTATGATTTTTCTGATCTCAGATCATAATAAACCTAACTTGAACTTGAACTTGTCAATATCTAGTTGGTACAATTTAGTCCATAGTAATTCTCTATCAATTGAGTCGAATGCTCTTTTAAGATCCAAAAAAGCTGCATAGAGCTTCTAGATCTAGTGTACTTATCAACTAGATACGCTAAGGTAATACAATGATCTATTGTAGATTTGCCCTTGCAGAACCCAAGTTGTTCAGGGCCTAAAGCAGTTTTATGAGATATCCAGAAGGTTAGTTTGGTTAATAGATGCTTGGCATACAATTTGCCTATGATGGAAAGGAGGCTAATTGGCCTATAGTTAGAGGGGATTGTGTAGTCACCTTTCTTATAGATCAGGACTATGATTGCATTTTGCCAGGCATCAGGGATAAGTCCCGTTTGATTAATCATAGTAAAAAGGGGAGCAAGAGGGATAGCCCACAATTCTGGATCCACCTTTAAAAGCTCTGGGGGAATCAAATCAGGGCCGGGGGCTTTCCCAGTCTTCAGTTGGTTAATTAATCCTATTATTTCATCAGGGTTCATAGGTGGCCTATCTGGTAAGTCCTCATCACAAAAATCATATGAATTACCAGTACAGTCTTGGTTCTGCTGAAACAGAGCAGAAAAGTACTGTAACCATGCATGAGATGAAATCACAGACATGGGAGAAGGTCCCGTGTTTAAAAAAACCTGAAACTATGGCCCAAAACGTCTTGGATTTATTTAGAACAGTAGCTTGGTATAGTTGTTCCTACTGGTTGTTGAAAACAACTCTAACTTCTTTTTCGTGCTTTCCTGTAGCTGTTTTTGTTTATTTTACTTGAAAATACTTTGAGAGGAGGGAAGGATCATTAGATATTTGAAACTGGCTATAGATGTTACATAATTGGGATTTTAATGCTCCACACTCTGCAGAATACCAAGATTTGGTGCCTCTATTACTCTTTTTTTGTAGAATGATTAAAGTTTATACAAAGTGCCTAAGAAAAGTGAGAAATCAAGGTGTTTATGCTGAAATCTTTAGAGTAGGTTCCATATTATCAATTAGAGAGGCTCTTAGGTCAAGAGTAGGTCCAAGTTTAAATAGACTGGAGGTTACCTGGGTGGAGTGGTCATTCCACAAAATTTTTGGTAAGATGTCTGGCTCAGAGATCAGGGGAGTAAATGGGTAGGAAAAGTCAGCAAAAGAGCTAGATTTAAGGGTTAAAATCAGGAAGATAATCACTAGCGATGAAATCCCCTCCCCCAAAATTCAGAATATGAAGTTCCAGAACAGGGGACATTAGAAAGTAATTGATTATACTACTTCCTTTTGTAGAAATAAATGTAAATTCGCTGGCTTTAGGAAAGCAGGTAAGTCCATTCAGCCACAGTCTATTAAATTGAAAACAAAACTTAGTAAGATGTAAACCAGCTGAGTTTATATGGCATCTTTGGACAGCCTTTCCAGGGAAAGAAAAGGGGGAAGGGTATCATTCTGATTAAGTTCAAGAGCTCTGAAAAAATTGAGTGATCTTTTCCCACTCTCGCATTAAAATCCGCAGCCAAAATAATTTCGGCTGAGAGCATTACAATAGTCTTCATATAGCTCCCTAAGCCTTGACAATGTTGGCTTATCAAGGACTTCCTTCAAGGACTTATGTTGGCTTATCAAGGACTTCCTTCAGCTGTGCATACCTCTTGTCATAGGTTGCTTATGCTATTCACCATTTCATCCAAATAAACAGCATCTTCTCCATGAATGTCCTTCAACCATGAGATACCTTGAAGATAAAAGACAAAGATATAAGAATACTGAAAGATGTTCCATTTGAGATAAGAAGGAAAAGAAGGAAATATAGATACTTGGCTCTATTTCCACAAAAGCATGACGTGGCCTACAGATGGTTAACACCTGAGGGACTACTCTTCAGATATGCAAATGGTAAAGAAAGGATTGACTCTGTTGAAAAGGACTGTGAATTTTTGCATCAACATAGCAGTCCAACAGGAGAAGGTGCGACCGATGATGTCAAAGAGAGCTGGATCCTCTGAAGGAGACTCTGACTCTTAATTAGGGGTGGCGGGTCCTAAACAAGGTTGAGATACAGAAAGGGGGAAAAATAGATTGTTAATGTGCTCTGGAATACTTAAAAAAGTTTATTGTATATCATTCTACAATCTTTTTATGAAATTAGAAATGTTGATGAAGCACTTATGTTTAATTAGATAGATGATCATTTTCAACGAAAGTTACCTTTAAATTTAAAGGTAAATTTGTAAACGTATGTATGATCACCATCTCTTGGGTTTTTAGAGGGTTTTCTTTACTTTCTCCCATAGATGTAGTTCCCCTTCCCTGGATTTTCTGTATGTAGTTTTTAGTATGTAGTTATTAGAAAATGCAATTAAAAATATCCCCCTTGGGGAGTACCAAAAAAAAGAAGAGAGAGAGAGAATTAAACAACTGATATTATAGTGCCCCTGTATAGATCTATGGTGCAGCCTCATTTGGAATATTGTGTAGACTCAGAGGAACTGATTGGCCACTGTGTGAGGCAGGATGTTGAACTAGATGGACCACTGGTCAGATCCAGCAGGGCTCTTCTTAGGTTCTTATATTTAAAGAATATTTGTATTTTGAGTAAAAAATAGCATCACTAATTGGGTTTGCCTGTGTCTGGGCAAAGTGACATTTATGTCAGATCTTGCCCTTGTAACAAATGAGTTTGACACTCTTGACTTAGATGAACACTGAATGGTATTTAAAAACAAACAAACACACACACACACACCCCAGCATTTATTTATGACTGATTTGACCACATAGTGAGCCACCATTTCCCCTGCATTTCCCCCTTGCTGCACTGCCGGAGGGCTTTTTGAGTTCTTTATAAAAATGGTAATTGGTATTGCATGTAATGGCCTAAGAAACTATTGCTATGATTTCTGAATTCCCAGTTTTCATTTTTTAAAAAATTGTTGCCCTTTCTGTTCTGATATTATAAGCTAGGGAAATGGTACAGAGGGCTAGACACATAATCTAATTAATTAGGTGTTTGGAATATAGATATCATTGTAATCGATCACTGGAATATTAATAGGGCAGAAGGACAATACAGAGAATGATACCATCACAAATCTGGTTGGCTGTATGGTATTGTGGTACCATTGTGGCTTTTATGTGATCCTTGTTTCCCTTTTTTCCCTAGTACCCTGCCTTTGATCTTCACTTGTATCCTAAATCTTCATAATTCTAATGTTAACAATTGAAAATATTGTTCTGTATTTAACTAAGTTCCTGAAATAATCTCCTTTTAAAAGAGTTTCTAGCTGGTTGCACTGTTACTTTGTACAGGATGGTGAACTTGCTGAATTTGATATCTGAACTTAACACATCTCTTGTTCCTGTGAAGTGTCATACGATTGTTTTGCCACCCTGACAACTGTTGTTTTCACACTTATTATCTGATGTAAAATCATGTCACATAATGATCCAAAATCCCATATCCATCCATGCACACACATACAGAAAAAGTACTGCATGTTACCAACAGCCATAACCTCCTTTAGAAGCTCCATTGAGAATTATATCACACATAAACTATTCATCTCAAAATATTTGGAAGATCAATAATCAGCGTAAAAGGGGAAACCATGCAGTTAACCCTGCTTTGTAACATTGAATCATTTCACTTTCATCATTAAGGCATGATATACAATTGTTTATCTGTCCTATGTATTTTAATTGTTTCAAAATTCATCAGCACATTTATCCCAACTGAGCATTTTAATCCCTTTTTTATCCCTTCTTCGAAGCAACACATGTTCTTTAATGTTGTTAAGTAGTATATGCACAACTTGTTCCCCTTACCGTAATCTAGAGATTAAATGTTATGTGTGGATCTCTTGCACACTTGTGGGCGCCTTATTCACTTTACTAAGTTGTAACTGATCACCAAATCAAATCATTTTATGAATCCCTTGGTTGAATTTAATGGAAAAGCCTTTCAGTGTGAAGAAACCAGAGGCCCATACCAAGATGTTTAGGGTTTTTTTTTGTAAACACACACACACACACACACACTCATCCTGTTTGTCAGTTAATTGTTGAATGCTTACTATGAGGTAGCCATGCAGGGCCAGAGAGACAGGCACAGATCAGGAATCTCAATGCGTGGATGAGATGATGGTGTAGGAGGGATGGGTTCTAGTTTGTTAGGCACTGGGATACTTTTTGGAACAAGAGGGAGCTGTACAGAAGAGACGGTCTCCATTTGTCCTGAGAAGGAACCAGGCTGCTGGCGCTTAAAATCAAAAAGGTGGCAGAGCAATTTTTAAACTGAATATTGGGGGAAAGCTGACAGGAGATGAAAAGTCTCTGGTTCGGGTTGGCTCATCTCAGAGAGATGGGGGGGTACCTGTTGCTTTTCTACAGGGAGGTGGATTGAAATTGTCCACTGAGACACAGAGCAATTTTTAAACTGAATATTGGGGGAAAGCTGACAGGAGATGAAAAGTCTCTGGTTAGGGATGGCTCATCTTGGAGAGATGAAGGGGTAGCTGTTACTTTTCTACAGGGAGGTGGGTTGGAACTGTCCATTGAGACTATGGCTAGTGATATGGACTGCCTGACAAGGTCTCGAGAGAGAGCAAGAGGAAGGTTGCAGGGTTAATTATAGGTGTTTCGACACAAATGCTAGAAGTATCGGAGGTAAAATTGGGGAGTTGGGAGTGCTTGGTGTTGGGGGGGAAATAGACATTGTGGGTATTTCAGAAACTTGGTGGGATAAGGAAAATCAGTGGGATACAGTTATTCCCGGTTATATATTATATCGGAAGGATGGGGGGGGAGGGTTGGAGGTGGGGTGGCTCTGTATGTCAGAGAGGGTATCCAGTCCAGTAAGACTGAGAGGGAAAGTGAATTGGATTTGCTTCTGGAAATGCTATGAGTTGAAACAGTGGGCCTAAAAGGAAGCTTAACACTGGGAGTTTGTTATCACCCACCAGATCAAAAGACAGAGGAGAATTATAAAATGAAATGACTGTGCTATGGAGCAGATGGTCACGGAACCTACCAGGGGAGAGGCGATCCTTGATTTGGTCCTAAGTAACACTCAAGACCTGGTGAGAGATGTAAAAGTGATTGCACCGCTTGGGAA
>NW_015160381.1:54204-54322 GCF_001447785.1 Gekko japonicus
ACTATGCTGGGGATTATTAGGAATTGAAAACAAATCAGCCAGTATCATAATGCCCCTGTATAAATCAATGGTGTGACCTCATTTGGAGTACTGTGTACAGTTCTGGTCACTACACCTC
>NW_015160381.1:54456-54579 GCF_001447785.1 Gekko japonicus
AAGGGTTGGAACATTTTCCCTATGAGGAAAGGTTAAAGCGCTTGGGGCTCTTTAGCTTGGAGAAAAGATGGCTGAGGGGTGACATGATCAAGGTTTATAAGATTATGCATGGGATAGAGCAGG
>NW_015160381.1:54821-55116 GCF_001447785.1 Gekko japonicus
ATAGGAACTCACAGGTTGGTGCAGGTGATGCACTGTATACTTGGTGCTTGGGGGGGGGCAACAGTGTGAGGGCTTCTAGTGTCCTGGCCCCACTGATTGACCTCTTGATGGCACCTGGTATTTTGCGTCACTGTGTGACAGAGTGTTGGAGTAGATGGACCATTGGCCTGATCCTACATTGGCTTCTCTTATGTTTTTATGTTCTCAGAACACAAGGGACTACACCAGTTCCTGGAGGACTGGAGGAATTACCATTTGGAATTCTTCCTTATGTTAAAAACTCTTTGCAGACAGA
>NW_015160382.1:0-3755 GCF_001447785.1 Gekko japonicus
CGTGGAAGCCTTCGACAACATAATAATGATAAACACAGTCTAATGTGATGAACAAAAGGATAAAACAACCGTGAACATCAGACCCCAAAGTATCAACAGTCAAACCAGTTGTAAATGCAATAATTAATGTCTATTTGAGGTGCATACGACCCTACTCTAATAAATCATAAGAAAAATCCTATTTTTCTTATGATTTATTGATACTGGGTTTTGCACATTTGGGAACTGTGCACATTCCAAACAAACATCACAAACTGCATTTTGTACATTTGTGAATGGTATGCACCATTCATGGTTTTTTTTTTCATTTTGCTCGTCACCTTTTGAATTCTGACATAAGGTGGTAGGCACTACTACAAAATGGCAGCCGCAAAAGGCAGAGCCAACCATAAAATGGCTGCCACGGTTAGGCGGAGCCAGCCACAAAACGTCAAAGAGTGAGGTTATGCATAACTCTCAGTTCTCCTCAACATTTCAGGCAGATGCTGTGTTCAACAGCCTTTTAAAACCAACATATTGTTATAAAATATTTTCTTGTATACCCACCACTAATCAATAGCCCTGGTGGGCAGAAACCCCACCCACTTTTTAAAACATTTGTTGGGGGCCAGGAAAGGTGTCGGTAGGCACCATCGTGCCCCTGGGCGCTACGTTGGGGATACCCTGGTAGGGTATCGGGCAGGTGCTTGGGGAACAGGTCTATCTCCTTGTCTCCCATCGGGTCAGTCTTTGCCTTCGAAGATAAATGGGGTATGTTTTGGTGACTGTTTCTTTTTGCACAATTGTGTTTCCAGCTTCAGGCGCTCGGTGCTCAGTTTGGCAGAGAACAACTCCCAGCCCTTGATGGCAAAACTCCAGTGGCTGTTTGCTTTCCTAGAGCACAGTCAGGTAACTTTTATTTCTTCAAAAAGCTTCTCTCTTTCCCATAAAAAGGCCCTGGGTCACTAGCTTACAAAAATAGGCCTACAAGCAGGGGTCATTTCGTAGAAAAAGAGGTGCAGGAGCTCATTAGCATAACTTATTTGCATATGCCACACCCCCTGACATCACCAGAAGTGTGTCAGAAGGCAACACCCCCTGCAACTTACCTGGCTGCTTCTTGCTCTGACTGAGGGCTGCTGGGAGCAGGGGGTGGGGCTTGTTGCATGTGCCCGCCCCCTGTGCTCTTTACTGCCGGAGCTCTGCTCCTGTGCGCTCCTGCAGGAAATGACCCCTGCCTACAAGGCATCCAAGAAGTTAAGCAAATGGCCCCACGAGCTATAGAGAGAAAACAGGAAGCTATACTTTGTGCAGTGAATACTTCACCATGGATCTCACCGCTACAAGGTGTAGTGAGAGCCCTTAGCTTAATAATAATATGTCCCGTCAAGTCGCAACCAACTTACGATTGACCCCTCCTGGGGCTTTCAATGCAAGAGATGAGCAGAGGCGGTTTTCCATTGCTTGCCTCTGCGTAGTAACCACGGTCTTCTTTGGCAGTCTCCCATCCAAGTACTCACCAGGACTCGCCCTGCTTATCTTCCAGGATCTGATGAGATCAGGCTAGCCTGGGCCATCCAGGTGAGGGCAAAAGCTGTACTGAGGTGGTTGGCCATTGCCTGCCTCTGCGTAGCAACCCTGGACTTCCTTGGTGGTTTCCCACTCAAGTACTCACCAGGGCCGACCCTGCTTAGCTTCCGAGATCTGATGAGATCAGGCAGCCTGGGCCATCCGGGTCAGGGCAAAAGATGTACACCTGCTTAGCTTCTGAGATCTGATGAGATCAGGCTAGCCTGGGCCATCTAGGTCAAGGGAAAAGCTATACAGAGGTGGTTTGCCATTGCCTGCCTCTGCGTAGCAACCTTGGACTTCCTTGGTGGTCTGCCAACCAAGTACTAACTATGGCCAAGCCCTACTGGACCTGGGCTAAGCTGGTCTATTCTAAATCCGTAGGGACCAGACGTGGCTTTCTCCCACTGGCCAGGGCTAGTTTCCCCATCTGTCTGCTCGGGTGTGCTTCAAATGCCTCCTCTAATTTTTCTGCTTTCCCTTCCGATTCACTCCTTGCCAGCGGCCGGCCATCTCCCCCGAAAACTTCCTCTTGGCTTCGTGGCCTCCCTGGTTTACTCGCGGGGCGCAGCAAGACTGCTCCGAGTACCTCAAGTACCTCCTCGATCGGTAGGTTGGAGCCATCTCGGAAATGTACAGTTGAACCTCCGGCACTCTGGGTAACTTTTATGTGAATGTTTAATAGGTCTGTGCTGAGGCCGTGCTCACATACTTGTAGAGACACAAATGAAGCCAGGGCTGTTTTTGGGCAGGAACGCACAGGAACGGAGTTCCGGCTGGCTCCCGAGTTGGCCACGCCCAGCAGGAACTCATTAGCATAATAGGCCACGCCCAACAGCAGAAACTCATTAGGATTGGCTACATTAGGGGTGTGCGGCCTAACATGCAAAGGAGTTCCTGCTACAAGAAAAGGCCCTGGGTTTTGACAACAAACAAGGTAAACAGAATAACTAGGAAAAGGTGGGTGTGGCTGGATGATCACATTTCTGGTAACATGGGGTTGTGGCCTAATGTGTTAATGAGCTGTGCTGTCAGGAGTGTGGCCTAATATGCTAATGAGTTCCTGCTGTTGGGTGTGACATATTATGCTAATGAGTTCCTGCTGGGCTTTTTCTACAAAAAAAACCCTGAATGAAGGTAATGTCAGGTTCCACAGCCAACAACGGAGTACATGCTTATCAGAAAGGTTATACTTTATTGAAGAGCTATAGCTGCTTTATACTGAGTCTGACCATCCGTCCATCAAGGTCAATATTGTCTACTCAGGCTGAAAGTGGGTCTCTCCAGGGTCTCAGGCAGAGATGTGTCACCTCACCTCCTGCCTGGTCCTTTTTAACTGGAGGTGCCAGGGATTGAACCTGGGAACTTCTGCATGCCAAGCAGAGGCTCTGCCACTGAGCCACAGCCCCTGCCTATGTCTCTCCAGGGTCTCAGGCGGAGGTCTTTCACATCCCCTCCTGCCTGGTCCTTTCAATTGGAGATCCCGGGGATTGAACCTGGGACCTTCTGCATGCCAAGCACTGCTCTGCCACTGAGGCCTTTCGCATCCCCTCCTGCCTGGTCCCTTTAGTGGGAAATGCTGGGAATTGAACCTGGGACCATCTGCATGCCAAGCAGATGCTCTACCAAGGAGCCACATACCCTCTAAATCAGGGGTGTCGAACTCATTTGTTATGAGGGCCGGATCTGACAGAAATGAGACCTCGTTGGGCTGGGCCCTGTGTGTCGTAAAATGTAATGTCAGGTAGCGGAGATATAAACTTTATAAAGGATTATTTTTTTACTTAAAATAAAAACGTGCTTAAAACATTAGCTCTGTAAGCTGCAAACCTGCTTTTGATTTTATTGACATTCACGGCAGAAATCTTATGCTCAGAGTTGTGAGTCTAGGACCCAGGTTAAAGCATGAAATGGCTGCGTGATTAAGAGAGTCTGGTGAAGCAAGCTACGATGCAGCAGCAGCAGCAGAACTGGAAGCAGGAGATGGCCAGTTCCCCTGCAGGCCTGATGGAAGCCCTTTTTTGGGGGGGCTGACACGGCCCCCGGGCCGCATGTTTGACACCCCTGCTCTAAATGAACCTGAGTCAGACTAGTGGTCTTGTTGCGGGAGCGTGAGGGTAGCGGTCCAAGACCAGCCCTTAAGCAAGTCAGCACCCTTATGGACTTTCCAGCCTCCCAGCCTTACCAGCTCTTTGCTGCAGTTCTTG
>NW_015160382.1:3971-4683 GCF_001447785.1 Gekko japonicus
CCCCGGGGTGGGGGGGCGGGGGGGGGGGGGGGGGGGCTGACACGGCCCCCGGGCCGCATGTTTGACACCCCTGCTCTAAGTGAACCTGAGTCAGAATAGTGGTCTGTTATGGTCAGTCTTGTCTACTCAGACTGGCAGCAGCTCTCCAGGGTCTCAGGCTGAGGTCTTTCACATCCCCTCCTGCCTGGTCCTTTTTAATTGGAGATGCCGGGGATTGAACCTGGGATCTTCTACGTGCCAAGCAGAAGCTCCCCTTCTGAGCTATGGCTCCTCTTATCGGTCCTGCAAAGCCAGTGCTGGTATGACCATCAAGGCTGTTGAAAAAATTGGAGATTAGCAAGGGTATTCTTCTCCCCCCTCCTATAGCAATGCTTGGCTGGCCCTTGGTGTGTTTTGTTTTTAAAAGTGAGAGCTAGTGTGGTGTCGTGGCTGGAGGGTTTACTCAGGGCTCTTTTTGTAGAAAAAGCCCAGCAGGAACTCATTAGCATAATAGGCCACACCCAACAGCAGGAACTCATTAGCATATTGGGCCACACCCCTGACAGCACAGCTCATTAGCACATTAGGCCACACCCCCATGTTACCAGAAGTGTGCTCATCCAGCCACACCCACCTTTTCCTAGTTATTCTGTTGACCTTGTTTGTTGTCAAAACCCAGGCCTTTTTTGTAGTAGGAACTCCTTTGCATGTTAGGCCACACACCCCGAATGTA
>NW_015160382.1:5866-21471 GCF_001447785.1 Gekko japonicus
ATCCCACTCACCTGGGGCGACTGCACCGGTCACTCTCCCTCACGCCATCCTACCTCGTTGGGTTGTTGTTAGGATAAAAGAGGAGGGGCGAACCACATATGCTCTCTTGCCTTGTAAGCCGCCCTGAGCCCTACGGGGGAGGGCGGGATATAAATTTGACTAATAAAATATAAATAAAATAAATATAAAGGGTTACATAAAGAGGCACTTAATAAGTAGGGTTGCCAAGTCTCACCTTGTTCCGGAGCGGGGAACTCCCGGGTCGATCCCGGAGTGCGCGCCGCATCCACATCACCAGGAAGTGACGTGACGACGCTGGGCACGCTGGGGGCGGGGCCACGACCATCTGAGGGAAAACCATAGAGTTCCTGGTGATGTGCACGTCGGGGTGGAGTTCCCCCCGGGGCCCGATCCGGCTGCGGCGGGGAATGGGCCTCTAGAGCGGGGGTTTCCCCGCCCCCCGGGGGGACTTGGCAAGCCTATTAATAAGTGAATTCCTGTACGTTTATTTAAGATATGTAAATAACTTTCAGCGGACTGCCTCAGATTATCACATTTCTGGCTCCATATCTCTGCCTCCAGAAACTGTCAACAAAATGAAAGCAAGAAGAAGAAAAAGCATGTGCCCAAATTGAAACACCAAAAATCAGTGATTTAATAAATTATACAGATATGACATGTATAGTACCCAGAACAAATTTTCCTATGACACAATAAATGAACAGGTAGAAATTCACAGGTAAAGTTAAATCACAGGTAGAAATTCACAGGCAGTTTTTCTCCAAAAAAACAATTTGTAATAATAAATTCAAAAAAGTCCTTGAACTGTAAGGATGCGGTGGTGTCTCGGCCAGCTGACTCGATGGACCCCCCGGTTATAAGTCCGTTTCAATATTTTTTTTCAAGAATCATGCTGGATTCAACATTTCAAAGATATATGTAAGCATCCACAAAGTATATTCAGATACAACAATCCTCAGTCATTCCCCATGGGGAATCGATCATTTCTTGGAACCTCCCTTCAAAATTCTGAAGCATTTCACCACTATGCCATTTCCATTTGAGGGAAAAGTTCTCCATGAAGTGGAAATAGACCAGAATATTCTACAATGGGTACTTAAATAGAAATCAGGATTTTTTTGTTTTGTTTAAAATCCACTCTTTTGGATCACCTAAAAGTTTCTGCACAGAAAAAAGGTACGGTGATAACTGGTCTTTCCTCCCTGATGGTGACTCGGGCTGGATATTACGGCATGCGGCTACTGCTGAAAATGGCATCCTTGTGTGTCCACTTTTGCCCAGTTCTTTTTGTATTGTTTACTAGAACTTCCTTGCAACCTGACGGCACAGCATGGTATGTTTTCCAGCCAGCAACACTCACTGATATGTGGAACAAATGTAGAGAAACATGCAGTGTTGTGCTGTATGGACATGGGTGATTTCTTCAAGACCATGCAAGAGGAAGAGCAGAAACTGATGCACAGTTGCTGTTTTCAATGGCAGCTATGTGTGTGAAGTAACATTTCAGTTTAGTCACTGAAGAATCTCTTTCTCATGCCCTTTTCCCAACTCTCTCCTGAAGAAGCTCAGAGAGGTATACATGAACACATGAATCTGCCTTGTACTGAATTACACCCAGTTTGGTGTAGTGGTTAAGTGCGCGGACTCTAATCTGGGAGAACCGGGTTTGATTCCCTACTCCTCCACTTGCACCTGGCTAGATGGCCTTGGGCAAGCCGTAGTTCTGACGAGCTGTTCTCTCAAGGACGGTTCTGGAAAGAGCTCTCTCAGCCCCACCTACCTCACAGGGTGTCTGTTGTGGGGAGGGGAAGGGAAAGGAGTTTGTAAGCCGCTCTGAGACACCTTTGGGTAGTGAAGGGCGGGGTATAAATCCAATCTCTTCTTCTTAGTCCATAAAGGTCCATATTGTCTAGTCAGACTGGCAGAGGCTCTCCAAGGTCTCAGGCAGAAGTCTTTCTCATCGCCTACTGCCTGGTCCTTTTAACTGGAGCTGCCGGGGATTGAACCTGGGACCTTCTGCATGCCAGGAGATGCTCTACCACTGAGCCCCTCACTACACTTTTCCCATTTTATCTTCTCGACGAGTTTGCTCAGTCTGCTTCTTGGGACGCTGGGATTTGAACCGAGCTTCGAATTGGGCCTTAATTGGACATGGTAGTCGCTAAGCAACACCGGTTTTGTAGTATTTTTTTGGGGGGTGGAGTGAATTTCCTCAGTATGATCCATTTTATTCTTTCCCCCCAAAAAAGGTTACACGAAGAAGAGAGAACAGGAAGAAGAATTTACCAGAAGCTCAAAGAGTCCACCTGGATACCTCAAGCCGACCAACGGCGCTCCACGAACAAGACTCTGGTTGAAAAAATGTTCGGTGGCAAAATCACGACGAAAATCCGTTGTCTGAAGTGCCTAAAAGTCTCTTCAAGAGAGGAAGCCTTCACGGATCTCTCACTGGCTTTCCCGCCAGCAGATAAGCACGTGCCTATACCCAACGGTACCTCGGTTTTGCCTGTAGAAGAAATGGGCCCACAATCACTTCAGCCCAGTGCCGAAGCTCCCACGGTGGCGATTGATTTGCCAAGGAGATCAGGGAAGCATCACGCATCTGGCGAAAATCCCTCCAAAATGTTGCCGGTTGAGACTCTGAGACCAGAAGGGCAAGAGACATCTCTCCTTTTCAGGTCTGAGAGGGACACGGTTGGCGCGAAGTCTGACAAAGACGCGGTGCTCTCCTCATGGAAGCAAGGGTGCGGCACGGGGGCCTCCAGATCCGTCCCTGACTTGATAAATTATTTCTTATCGCCCGAGACACTGACGGCAGAAAACCGGTATCACTGTGAGAACTGCGCCTCCCTTCAGGACGCGGAGAAGCTGGCGGAACTTACCGAAGGGCCTCACTACCTCATCCTCACCCTGCTGAGGTTCTCCTTCGACCTGAGAGCCATGAGGAGAAAGAAGATCCTCGACAACGTCTCGGTCCCGTTGGTGTTGAAGCTACCTGTCCTGACATCCACCCAGGAACTGAGCGACCCCAGCCCGGCAAGGGGCACTGGGCCCGCTGCGCCATGTGAGGGCTTTGCGTCCGTAGTGTACGACCTCTGCAGCGTGGTGGTACATTCCGGAGTATCCTCAGAGAGCGGCCATTACTACTGTTACGCCAGGGAGTGTGAAGATGCCCCTGTGGGAAGCGACCCGAAGAGCGCCTCGTGGAAGGCCCCCTCAGAAAAGCCGCTGGACGTTGCGATCCAATGGTACCTTTTCAACGACACCAGGGTATCGTTTTCGTCTTTCGAGTCAGTGAGCAATGTGACTTCTTTCTTCCCCAAGGACACGGCCTACCTGCTGTTCTATCGACAGAGGATGACGAAGCCAAGAAACACAGGGCAGGAGACTGCCGCCGAGGCCGGTTGGGTAAACGGAGACTTGTCCTCTCCCAATAAAGACCTGATGGAAGCCATTGCTAAGGATAGCATCCTATACTTGCAGGTAACGTTCATTAGCTACGGCAGGGGGTCCCCAACGTAGTGCCCACGGGCACCATGGCGCCTGCCAACGCCTTTCCTGGTGCCCACCAATTGCTTTTAGAAAGTGGGCGGGGCTAGATGGGGCTTTTGCCCAGCAGGGCTTCTGATTGGCTGTGTAGATTTATTTATTTATTTATTTCACTTTTACCCCGCCCTCCCCACAAGGCAGGCTCAGGGCGGCTTCCAAGAACTGACAAGCAGTATACATTCATAATAGATTATAAAACATCAATGAAAACACAGCAATCAATATAAAACATTCATTAAAACATTCATTAGATGGTGATAGAAGTAAGGTGCAATTTAAGGACACATTCGGCAGTACCACTGCATTAGATCGTATAGGATCGGAGTTCACTACAGGGCGCAGCTGGTAAAACGTCGCTCCTATCGGAACGCCTGCCTGAAAAGTTCTGTTTTCACGGCCCTGCCGAACTGTGACATGTCCCGCAGGGCCCTGATCTTGGCAGGGAGCTCATTCCAGTAGGACAGAGCTACAAACGAAAAAGCCCTCATCCTGGTTACCATCAACCTGACTTCCTTAGGGCCAGGGAGGTCCAGGCGGTTTTGGGATCCTGATCTCAGTGCTCTCTGGGGAACATACGGGGAAAAGCGGTCCCTCAGGTAGGCCGGTCCCCGACCATAGATTAAAAGACATGCTGTTAAACAGTACCTCTGCCTGAAACGGTGCACTATTGGAGTTCTATATCACCTTGCTTCCTGACCTTTTGAGGCTGCCTCCGCCTCTTGCGACAGCCATTTTGTAACTGGCTCCACCCCCCATGTCAGCCATTTTGTGATTGCACCCACCGCCCTGTGTCGGAATTCCAGAGGTGCCCGCAGGCTCAAAAAGGTTGGTGACCCCTGACCTGTACTGATTGTGATGCTCTTTTGCTCTTTTAATACTTTGCCTGTGATGATGACTCAATGGCCATCTGAACAGCAGTGCTGATTCTGTGAACTTGGGCAGCTCACGAGAAGGGAGGGCAGGAAGGGCCTTCCCAACGCAGCTTGCAACCATGCACTGCTTCACGTAGAATCATAGAATAGAATCACAGAATCATAGAGTTGGAAGGGGACCTCCAGGGTCATCTAGTCCAACCCCCTGCACAAGGCAGGAGATTCACAACTACCTAAAAGATGGTGTGGAGTTGTTTTCTGTGGCCCCAGAAGGTCGGACCAGAACCGACGGGTTGAACTTAAATCAGAAGAGTTTTCGGCTAAAGATTAGGAAGAACTTCCTGACAGAGTGGTTCCTCAGTGGAACAGGCTTCCTCAGGAGGTGGTGGACTCTCCTGTAGAACAGGCTTCCTCAGGAGGTGGTGGGCTCTCCTTCTTTGGAGGTGTTCAAACAGAGGCTAGGTGGCCGTCTGACAGCAATGTGGATTCTTCGACCTTAGGCAGATCATGAGAGGGAGGGCAGGAAGGGTTGCCTCAGGGCTTAGTTCTCGTGGCCCTTTCTTACACGTCCAGGGAAATGCCGATCGCCATTTTGGGGTCAGGAAGCAATTTTCCTCCAGGCCAGTTTGGCTGGAGATCCTGGAGGGTTTTTTTGGGCTTTTTGGTCATCTTCTGGGTGTGGATCAGGGGTCACTGGGGGTGTGGAGGGGGAGGTATTTGTGAATTTCCTGCCTTGTGCAGGGAGTCGGACTAGATGACCCTGGAGGTCATAAGAACACAAGAGGAGCCTATGTTGGATCAGGCCAATGGCCCATCCAAGATGACAAAAAAAACCTTCCAGGATTGCTTCCTGACCCCATAGTGGGGTGCACACAATGGTGAAAGTTGCAACAACAACAACAAAAAACATACCGGAAGAAGAACGTTCAGACGACCTAATCGCAATCGTTGTGTGAGAGGGCTGTCCAGATAGGCAAATCGTGGGTTCAAAGCGCAAGTACCTGGAAAGTCCTTGATTTCCCCGGTGTCGGAAAACTCGCTAGGGAACCGGGAGGATCGTGCAAGTGAGCCCACTTTGGTGCGGGAGCCGGATGTGGGCGTCTGATCAGCAATTTTAAATGTGAGAGGGAACAGCGGTGAAACCCGATCAAAATGACGGTGTGACCACAGCCTAACTTGAGATGAAGGCCCTTAGAGGAGTTCTTGGAGGGCAACCAAGATGACAAGAGGGTCGGAGCCACTTCCCTACGACGAAAGGCTGAAGAGTCCGGGGCTTTGTAGTTTAGAGAGGAGACGACTGAGGGAGGACGCGATAGAGGTTTATAAAATTATGCATGCGGTGGAGAGAGACAAAGGGGAAACTTTCTCCCTCTCCCCAGACACTAGAACGTGAAGGCATCCAATGAAGCTGATGGGCAGTAGGTTCAGGATGGACAAAAGGAAATACTACTTTACACAGAGTGGGGCTAAAATGTGGCATTCACTGCCAGAGGATGTTGTGATGGCCACAGGAATAAACATCTTTAAAGGGTGACTAGACAGATTCATGGAGGACAAGTCTGTCATACTAGCCATGGTGACTGAGGGGAACCTCCACATTCAGAAGCACTAATCCTCTCCATCCCAGAGTCAGTAGGCAGCGTCAGAGGAAGGGAGAAAAAGCAAAAAAAAAACGGGGGGGGGGGGACCTCTGTCAGAAACCAAAGTATCAGAGGCCACACAAAAGAAAAGGGTATGTACTGGATCGTGTGCAAACCCAATATTAATATGTAGAGTGCAAAAAGCACAGTGTGAAGAGTGAAAGCAGCCCCTATATCCAGTGAAAATTAAAGTATGACCATTCAAATATAAAAAACAGAGGTCATTTCAGGGGGGATCGCGGGGGATCGCAGTTCCCCCGGGTGAGGTACGGGGGGCGGGGCACATGACGAAGCCCCACCCCCTGCTTCCGGCCGCCCCGCTTCCGGCCCTTATTCAGCCAGGAGGAGGCAGGAGAAGAGGGGGTGTGTGGCCTTATGACACACTTCCGGTGATGTCAGGGGGTGTGGCATATGCTAATGAGTTATGCTAATGAGTTCCCCTAGCTCTTTTTCTACGAAACGACCCCTGATAAAAAATATTAAAAAACACACTAGGGAAAGGCAATGGATGGACCCTCACTGGTCTAATCCAGCAGGGATCTTCTGAGGTTCTTCTCGGGCAAGGCCTCGGCCTCTCTGCCCTGTTGTTGGACCTCCAGGGGAACTGGTTGGCCACTGTGTGAGACAGGAGGCTGGACTAGATGGACCCTCACTGGTCTGATCCAGCAGGGATCTTCTGAGGTTCTTATCAGGGGAAGGCCTCGGCCTCTCTGCCCTGTTGTTGGCCCTCCAGAGGTTGGCCCCTGTGTGAGACAGGAGGCTGGACTAGATGGACCCTCACTGGTCTGATCCAGCAGGGATCTTCTGAGGTTCTTATCAGGGGAAGGCCTCGGCCTCTCTGCCCTGTTGTTGGCCCTCCAGAGGTTGGCCCCTGTGTGAGACAGGAGGCTGGACTAGATGGACCCTCACTGGTCTGATCCAGCAGGGATCTTCTGAGGTTCTTATCAGGGGAAGGCCTCGGCCTCTCTGCCCTGTTGTTGGCCCTCCAGAGGTTGGCCCCTGTGTGAGACAGGAGGCTGGACTAGATGGACCCTCACTGGTCTGATCCAGCAGGGCTCTTCTTGTGTTCTTATCGGGGAAGGCCTTGGTCTCTCTGCCCTGTTGTTGGCCCTCCAGAGGAACTGGTTGGCCACTGTGTGGGACAGGATGTTGGATGAACCACTGGTCTGATCCTGCAGGACCTTTCTTATGTTTTTAAGTCCTTCTTCACACAGTGCATAGTTTAATGGTAGAACTCGCTGACACAGGATGTGGTGATGGCCACTAATTTGGAAGGCTATAAAAGGGGAGAGGACAGATTCATGGAGGACAGGGCTATCAATGGCTACTAGTCATGATGGATAGGCACAATGGATATCCAGAGCCAGGAGGCAACTTCAGGGGAAGGCCTCGGCCTCTCTGCCCTGTTGTTGACCATCCAGAGGAACTGGCTGGCCACTGCGAGAGGCAGGATGCTGGACTGGACGGACCCTCACTGGTCTGATCCAGCACGGCTCTTCTTGTGTTCTTATGTCTTCACAGGAGCAGGAGAAAGAAGCGCGGAGCAGAACGGCCTACATTTCAGCGCTACCCAAATCCCCCCTGTGGTGGAAAGACTTTGAAGGGGATAATGATGAAGATGACTCTTCAGGGGGGTGCGGTCACGCTGCCGGAGGAGGTGGACCGAGCTCCTTCCACGGACTTGTCTTTTAATGGCGCCGTTTTGCCAACACGAGAACTCCGTAACCGCGTAGCAAAGGGGTCCTCTGGAGGCCGCCCTTTGGCCCTGTGTTCCTGATCGTAGGTGGCCAGAGAGCATCACACAGGTGAAGTGGTTTACATGTCAGCCCCACCCCCTGCATGGAATTCTGGGAACTGTAGTTTCTGAGAGGAGATGAGGAGGATCCTCAGCTCCCCGCGGACCCAAATTACAGTTCCCAGGTTTGCAGGAGCGGAAGACATAGCACAGTTCAGTGAACAGTGCGAAATATGCTACAAGGGACATTTCTGCTTCCCTGAATTCCACATTGTGACCTCGCCACAGGGGCCTATTTCCCGTCGTCCGCAAAAGGCTGCAAGAGATGAACTTGGTCGGTGACTCAAGGAAACTTCCCCGCGTTTCTCCGACACCAAATTCTGTTGTGATACTTTTCCAGATCAGGAAGATGCTGTCTAAAATGTCGTTTTCAGTAGGCCGGGTAGTTAACTGTGAGGATCACAGGCTGGCCTTGGGTAGCTTCGGCGCTAAGATGCAGTATTTCGGTGATATCCCCTTTAGCCCATCGGCTCTTGGATCTGAGGGACCCTTCTTCACGTATCCTGCCTGGCTTGGGTTGCCAGACGGAGGGAGGCTGTCACTTACCTCGGGGCATGGGTGCGATCTTCGTCCCTGTGCAGCCATGTCAATGCCGCATGACCCGGAACAACTAGCGCGATGCTCTAGCACTCACCCCTGAATTCCGTGGAAACCATAGAGTTTGGGGGCAAGCGCTAGAATGTTGCCCAGGCACGATGCTGGCTCTTCCACGTCTCATCAGAAATGACATCATCAAACAGGGACAACGAGCACCGCCCCCCCCGTTTGGCCGGCCCATTTCTGCCCACCGACCAGCCGTCGGTGGGCAGCGGCCAAAATTGCTGGGAAGTTTGCCCGCCATAAGTGGGCCCCTGGCAAGCCTCTGCCTGGCCCTGAGATGTGGACCATCACAGAGACCTTCTCTATCCTCTCCTCCCTTTCCCTAGCTATGCTTCCCTCTTCTGGGAAGGATGAATTTATGCCTGTTGGCTGCTACAGCAAAGAGCCGCTGTCTACCCCAGTGCTGCCCTAGATGGTCACCTGGGGTTGCTTCACGTTAAGGCTGGTCCTGACCTATCTGTTCTCCGTGGGGAATTTTTTTAAAGGAACAGCAACACCAGAGATGACTCCCTTAGCTGGAATGATGTACCCCCAACCCTCTTTTCAGTGTATGGGTCGTGCCATTTGTCTGAAGTTTACAGTGGCAGAAGCCGACAATATTATGTGTATCTAGCTAATCGTCAAACACCCATGGCCGTAACCCAGGAAATTTTTAGCTCCGGGGGAATCCCAGCTATAGAGCTCAGCTCACTGATTGCCCGAAATCGAATTATTTTAAGTTTCTGTACAATGAAATAAACTAATATATCCTATGCCAAAGCTGAAGGGATTTTGGCCTCCGTAGCGATTCTGTGGTGGTTTTTCTCTTCTCGCTCTTGTTGGTTTATTGTCTGTCAAGCGAAAGTCACTTACCAAACCTTTGCATCGAGAAAGGAGGGGCCTTGGCTCAGTAACAGAGGTCACACTTTTCATGCGCATAGTCCCAAATACAATCCCCACCATCTCGGATTAAAAAGGTTTTTCTCTGCCCGAGATACTAGTGTGCAGCTGCTGGTGCAACCTTGGGTCAGTCACAAGTTCTCTCAGAGCTGTTCTCTCCGAGCAGTTTCTCTCAGAGCTCTATCAAGCCCCCACCTACCTCACAGGGTGTCTGTTGTGGGGAGGGGAAGGGAAAGGGGTATTGCAAACTGCTCTGAGACTCCTTTGGGTAGTGAAGGGCGGGGTATGAATCCAGTCTTCTCCTCCTCTTCTTCCAGAGTAGGTACAAGGTCCAAAGTTCTGACTTAGTGTAAGGCCTGCCCTTATTACTTATTGAGAGCCAGTTTGGTGTAGTGGTTAAGTGCACAGATTCTAATCTGGGACAACCGGGTTTGATTCCCCACTCCTCCACTTGCACCTGGCTGAATGACCTTGGGCAAGCCATGGTTCTGATAAGAGCTGTTCTTGAAAAAAGAGCAGTTTCTGTCAGCGCTCTCTCAGCCCCACCTACCTGACAGGGTGTCTGTTGTGGGGAGGGGAAGGGAGAGGAGTTTGTAAGCCGGTCTGAGACTCCCTGGAACATAAGAACATAAGAGACGCCAATGTTGGATCAGGCCAAAGGCCCATCCAGTCCAACACTCTGTGTCACACAGTGGCCAGAAATACCAGTGCCATCAGGAGGTCCACCAGTGGGGCCAGGACATTAGAAGCCCTCCCACTGTACTTGGGTAGTGAAGGGCGGGGTATAAATCCAATCTCTTCTCTCTCTTCTCTTCTTCTATTTATTCCCATCGTGGAGGTGGCCACCCTACCACAGGACCCCACCCTCCCTCTGATGGGGTCATTGGGTGCATATGAACAAAACCCCAGAGCATGATGGGAAGTGGCAGGGATTTCTTTATGCCCATTTCCTCTTCCCTCCAACCTCCCTCCTGTACAGAATAAGTTGCTTGTGTTCTTGAAGTACACTGGACCTCCCATTTCCCATAATTCCTGGGTGCAGTTTCCACAGTGCCAAGGGAGGACACGGGGTTCTGTTTGAGGTCCACAGGGATTCCTTTTTGGAGATAGGTTGCCAACCTCCAGGTAGCACCTGGAGTTCTCCCACTATTACAATCTATCTCCATTCAACCAGAATTAGTTCTCCTAGAGAAAACGGATGTTTTGGAGGGTGGACGCAATGGCATTGTATCCCGAGGCCCCTCCTCTCTCCAAACCCCGCCCTTCCGCAGGCTCCACCCCCCAAATCTCCAGGGATTTCCCAACCCAGAGATGGCAACTTTACTTAAGTAAAGTTTACTATCTGTTTTGATCACTTGGCAACTCACCCCCACCCCCCGGAATTGTGGTGGTTAAAAACACAGATTTGGGGACTCAGTTTTCAGGCATGTTATCACATTTATTAACTGCAAAACGAAGGTATTATCTAAGTTAAGCACGAGATCAGTTTTACAGGATAAGTGTGTCAAATAATTTTTTTTTTTTTTTAAAAACTTCACAAAGAATAAATTAATAATTTAAGGAATTAGCAACCCACAGTGACTAGGAAAATTAATAACCAGCGCAAACAGTGACACCACAATACATACTGTACATTTTTTTAAAAAAACACCACCAGAGTATTTTTCTCCTAAAAAAAAAAAATCTTTATGAAATACACATACCCTTTCTTTCCCCCTCACTCCACAAAAGCCACACAGCTTAGAACACTTATATCAAGATATCAACACAACGATATTGTCGTTTGGATGAAACGCCCGTCACGTCTCGGCTCCCGGCCACACGTCATCTCTCACGTCATTTATCAAACGGTCCCGAATGTTTGAAACCACAGTAGTGTCTTTCTGTTACGTGGAACCCTGGTTTCCGAACAGCTGAATCTGTTGTGTATCCGCAAGACCGCCATATCCATAAATAGCCCTTTCGTTTCTGTTTTGGCGCATCTTCGAGGGCCGGTCGGTTGTGTAGTGACAATTCACAACTAGCCACCCGATAAAGCTCCATCTCCTTTTAGTGGATGCGATGGATCATGGAGTTAAAAAACAAACAAACCTTCAACTGGCACCAAGATGTGACAGACCTTAAAAACAACAGTCCTGGGAATAAGACTATCAAAGGCTGGGATTTGTTACGGTGAAACAGAACCTCTGAGCATTACTTGCGTTGAGGTACAACAGCGCGGAGGGGGAAAGCTGTTCCCTTTCCTGTCCTGCTTGCGGGCTTCCCTGAGGCGTCTAAGTTGGCTACTGCGAGAGACAGAACGCTGGCTTAGAGGAACCGTCGGCCTGTTTTCTTCCTTCTCTGGTAAGTCTAGACCAGGGGACACCTTACCTGCCAGGTGTAGTGGCCAGTTTGGTGTAGTGGTTAACTGTGCAGACTCTAATCTGGGAGAACCAGGTTTGATTCCCCACTCCTCCACTTGCAGCTGCTGGATGACCTTGGGCAAGCCATAGTTCTGTCACAGCTGTTCTCTCAAGGACAGTTCTGTCAAGAGCTCTCTCAGCCCCACCTACCTCACAGAGTGTCTGTTGTGGGGAGGGGAAGGGAAAGGAGTTTGTAAGCCGCTCTGAGACTCCGAGTGAAGGGCAGGGTATGAATCCAAAATCATCAACATCTTTTAGAAAGCGGGCCCGGTGGGGCTCTTGCCTACCAAGACTTCTGATCGGCCACTGGAGATCTGATGGGCTGTGCAGATTTTTAAAAATATTGCTGTGGGAGTGGCTACCACCACAGCAGAAGGGTCTTCACTGTGTGACCGAAGGCAAACAGCGGCAGCCATCTTGTGGCTGGCTCCGCCCTTTGTGGCAGCCATTTTGCGGCTGCGCCCAACCATGCGGTCAGAATTCCAAAGGTGCCTGCAGGCTGAAAAAGGTTGGGGGACCCCCGGTCTAGTCAAACAAGGGGCATGCGACAGTGGCACTTGGCTATGGGTCTCCCACCCCACCAATGGCAGTTTTAATGGCATACAGTGGCATGAGACGGGAAGTCCTGCAGGAGGATTGTGTTGGATTAAGGGTTATGTTGGCGTAGGAAAAGCGAGGCAGGGGTTATTATTATTCTCGGTGGCATTCGCCCATTTCTACAAGGTCCCTCGCAAACCTCAGAATACTAAAACTAGAATGCCAGAGAACCATTCCCCTTCTCCCATTTTTCAACTCAACGTCGATTGTCTTGCAGTCCAAATGTCCAGGGCTAGTTTTGGGCAGGAACACACAGGAACGGAGTTCCGGCTGGCTTCGAAGTTGGCCACGCCCAGCAGAAACTCATTAGCATAATAGGCCACACCCAAGAGCAGAAACTCATTAGGATTGGCTACATTAGGGGTGTGTGGCCTAACATGCAAATGGGTTCCTGCTACAAAAAAAGCCCTGGGTTTTGACAACAAACAAGGTAAACAGAATAAGAAGCAAAAGGTGGGTGTCGCTGGATGACCACACTTCTGGTAACATGGGGGTGTGGCCTAATATGCCAATGAGCTGTGCTGTCAGGGGTGTGGCCTAATATGCTAATGGGTTTCTGTTGTTGGGTGTGGCCTAATATGCTAATGAGTTCCTGCTGGGCTTTATCTACAAAAAAAGCCCTGATTTCTGGAATTGGAAGATAAAATTCTGATTCACACAATAGCCAAGCAGGGGTGTGTGTGTGTGGGTGAGTGGCTTTAATCCCTACTGGGGGCAGGGATGCCAGCCTCCAGGTGGGACCTGGGGATTCCCTGGAATTACAGGTCAGCTCCAGACCACAGAGATCAGTTCCCCAGGAGAACATGGATGCTTTGGAGGGTGGACTCTATGGCACTGTAATCCACTGGGGTCCTTGTCTTCCCCAGCTGCACCCCTAACTCTCCAGTTCCCTAGCCTGGATCTGGCAACGCTACTTCATCATTATTTACTTATTTGTCTCATTTATACCCTGCCCTCCCCGCAAAGCAGGAGGGACCTGGCAACCTTAATTGGGGATAACTTGCCGGTGCCCCGATTATTTTTTTCCCACCAGTAGTGGGAAAAACAGGTTAGGGGTGACTTGTTCCGATAAAACAACCAGAGGAGGAAAATGTTAAGTTTGCCTCCCTGCATCCTCCTTGCTAGGGATGGGCACGAACTGGCTCACGAACCTCTGTAACGAATTTCGGGCAGTTCGTGGTTTGTGAATTGAAATTTGCGAACTGCAGCCCAGCCACAAACTTCCACGAACTTTTAACACAGTTTGTGGATGTTTATTTAAACGCCCTGCTCTATGCTCCCTGTGAAAAGCAGCAGGGAGCAGGGGTCAGGAACCCACATGAACCAGTTTGGTTCGCGAACCAACCTCCTGGTTTGTATAGGTTCTCGGTTCAGTTCGTGGTTTAGCCAGGAACCACAAAAATGCAGTTCATGCCCATCCCTACTCCTTGCTAAAGCAGTCCTGGTAGCTAAATTTGCAACAACAAAAGAAGAAGAAGAAGAAGAGAGAAAAAGCTGTTTAAAAGAAACGCAGAGGAAGTGGAGCCCTTGCCGACGCCTGCAGCTGCATATCTTCAATGCCCGGAGTTTTGGTTCCCAATTTTTAATTGCAAACTTCAGTAATAGATTCCCCCTCCCTCCCAAAACAAGTACACTTCAGATTTTTCAAATAGAGAATTAGGAGGACACCTTACATATATTATTTTTTCCTTTAATGTAGGCAAAGTTTTGGTTTCAGTTCTGCTCTGTAACAGACCAAGTTTGGGATCGCATCCCTCTCGCAGGTAGTAGTAGAATTTCCGTCTCACTTGACGTCTCTTCCCCAACACTCATCCGTTCCTCTCCTGATGGGAGGATCAGTCACCAAAGTGCGAGATACCTTTTCCCTGTTGTGTGAGAATGGTGATGGACCTTCACACTGGCGCAGGGCTAAATTCTCAGACTTAGGTCTGCCCTTCTTGCATCCCTCCGCTTTCCCAGTGAGCGGTTTCTTTAACAGCGTTTGATTCATCAAGACAAGCCGCACCCTTTCTCGATTGCTTTTTAACATTGGCGGCTGGGATGCCGTTGTGCACGGCTGGTGTCAGAAGTGACTCTAGCTCACGCATGCTGCTCCTTCTTAAACTGGAATCTGCACAACGGGATGACGAGGTGGGGATGCAGGGGGAAATGTCACTTTGATGGTAGATTCCAAGACTGGAGGACGGGCAGAATGCCTGTCATCCCTCCACGAAGTTGCTGTACAGCCGATGTTGCTCCAAACATCAATCCACAGATTAACCCCCAGTAACCCAAATTCTCCATACGGCATGGGCCATATGGCGATATACCCCACTGGAGTTGGCAACCCTATCTAGCCCCCCTTCCCCCTTCTGCAAGACGGAAGGTAAGGTAAGGTAAGGAGGTAAGTCTGGAGGTCAGTTCCAGGAGATCTCCAGGCCCCATACAGGGAAGCTCAGGTAACGAATAAAGATACACTGCAAGACACTTTTGTAAATTAATGTGTTCTGTTTATAATTAACATTTCATAAAGTGCATTGTGTCTTCTTATAACATCCTAATCAGCAGTGGTCATTTCCTGCGGGAGCGCACAGGAGCAGAGCTCCAGCAGTAAGGAGCCCAGGGGGCGGGCACATGCAACAAGCCCCACCCCCTGCTCCCAGCAGCCCTCAGTTGGGCCACGAGGAGCAAGAAGCAGCCAGGTAAGTTGCAGAGCCCCCCCAGCCCGCCTTCAGGTACAAGCTCTCCCTCCTCTGTGAGGGCAGATCTGTGTGTTTCCCCCCCCCCAATAGCTAGCAATCCAAATCAGTCCAGTGGAGCCTGAGCGGTGGGTGTTGTCCTCTGACACACTTCCGGTGATGTCAGGGGGTATGGCATATGCAAATGAGTTATGCTAATGAGCTATGCTAATGAGCTCCTGCACCTCTTTTTCTACGAAATGACCCCTGGTTACAATGTTATAGTGATATGATAGTAAACTGCTGATTTTTTAAAAAGCCCCCCAGTGACAGGGGAGGGAAAAGCTGCTGCTGGGAGACGGGGAAACCTGCGCTGCAGAAGCCCTGTGGCCTCTGTGCTGTATCAGCAGCCGCAGCAGCAATGGGGAAACCACAGGAGCCTGTCCCCAGAGGGAAGCCAGCAAGCTTGCAGTGGGGTTGATATGTGGGTACAGCCCCCATCCAATAATCCAGGCTGTGCAACCAGTATAGCTGTTTCTAGTGATGGAGGAGTAAGATTTTACTCATTTTGTTCCTTCTCTATGGAACTATTC
>NW_015160382.1:21547-23973 GCF_001447785.1 Gekko japonicus
CCCATTAAAAGGGGTTTGACTTTTAAAACACTGATGCAAAATTGACTGGTAGCTGTTATATTGTATGAACTGTGTGTTATTGTTATATTGAATGTACAGAATATATATACCTGATTAGGATGTTATAAGGAGCTGCGGTGGCTCAAGTGGTTAAGACGCTGAACTGCAGGCTGTGGAAGGTCGGTAGTTCAGCAGTTCGAGACCCGGGTTGCCGCATGACGGAGTGAGCTCCCGTCTCTAGTTCCAGCTCCTGCCAACCTAGCAGTTCGAAAGCAAGAAATTGCAAGTAGATAAATAGGTACCACTTCGGTGGGAAGTTAACAGCGTTCCGGGCACCTTGGTGTTTAGTCATGCCGGCCACATGACCACGGAAACGTCTTCGGACAGCGCTGGCTCTTCAGCTTGGAAACGAAGATGAGCACCGCAACCCTACAGTCGGACTCGACTGGCTTTTGAGCAAGGGAACCTTTACCTTTACCTTATGATGTTATAAGAAGACACCATGCAATTTATGGAATGTTAATGATAAACAGAACACCTTAATTTACAAAAGTGTCTTGCAGTGTATCTTTATTCGTTACCTGAGCTTCCCCGTATGGGGCCTGGAGATCTCCTGGAACTGACCTCCAGACTACACAGATTAGTTCCCCTCGAGAAAATGGCTGCTCAGGGAAGGCGAACTGTATGCATGAGGTCCCCCCCCCCAAAAAAAACCCTGGCCACCATGAACTCTGCCCCTAAATCTCCGGGAATTTCCTACTTTAGCATGACATGACCTAGCAAATCTTTTCCTATAATCTTAAGAAAAGCCCACCCATCCTCACCCACACCATGGAACAGTCCAAACATTGGCTTCAACCCCACAATTAAATCCCATCGTCTAGGAAAAGACAAATATCCTGTTTAAGGCTCTGGGAGAAATCCTTAAAAAAACAACAACCCGGTATAGCCGTCATAACAGTCACAAGAACAGTGTGCAACACAATGACATTGTACAGCTGCTTTTTCTTGGCAATCCAAGAGAACCTGAACTCAGAACAGGGCAAAGAAAAAACGGGTACTCGGCGGGGGGGGGAGACCAATAAAGCCACTGAGGCAGGTCAGAGATCCAAGAGAAAGGCAGAGGTCAGATTTATGCTCTAACCTTAAGGGTTCTTGGTTCTTATAACACGGCACTGTGGAAAAGAAGTGGTTTCAAGAAGTAAGAAGCATTTGGAATGAAGGGGAGAGCAGCTCTTACTCGTAAGGAAGTTGCAGGATTAACTTCACAAATGATGACTGGGAAGAGTTCGAACTTAGGGGTATCCATGTCCTCTTCCCTGTACCTTTTAAAAGGACTCACACCAGTAAACAACCAAGCCCAAATAACTTGATTCCTCATCTCTTGCTTGTAATTGCAATTATACTGCAGTTTCACTGCAATTCACTACATTAAGTGATTAGGGGGGGTCATATGTCTAAGTAATTGGCCAAGAGGCATGGCAGGGAGTTACTACAGCTTTCTGTGCAGTTACAACATGGCATTTGGTGGGGAGGCAGGAGGTTACTAGAATTCTCTGTGCAATTAATGCTGCATACTATGGATGGAGGCAGGAGGTGTGGAAATACTACAGCTTTTAAGCGTACTTGCTCTTTCATGACTTCCCACTAGTCCTGTGCTGTAGTAGCCCCTTCCAATCTTTTGGGTTGATACGATCCGCCAAGAGGCTGATGCATCTGCCTGTGATACTCACACGGGACCTGCAATTATAGCGCTTCTGTTTAAGGTGCTGCTGGAACAGCTTTGAAGGAGGTTAACAAAGGCAAGCAGTCAGGCCTTCTCATCCGGAAACTGAGTAAAACTTTAAGGCCATCACCAGACTGGTGGTAAACTAGTCGGGACACTTCCGCTGACATCTGTTGAAACCAGAGGTCATTTCGGGGGGGGGATTGTGGGGAATCGCAGCCCCCCCCGGGTGAGGTACGGGGGGCGGGGCACATGACGAAGCCCCGCCCCCTGCTTCCGGCTGCCCCGCTTCCGGCCCTCATTCAGCCAGGAGGAGAAGAGGGAGGGTAAGTTGCTTCCTCCCTGCCTCTCCCCACCCCTGCCTGCCTGGGGCCAGGGAGGGCCTTCGCGGGGCTTCCTTGCACTCCCGCCGCCCTTGCAGGTCCACCGCCGGGCCCCTCATGGGGCTCAGCAGTGGAGCTGCAAGGCCGGCAGCGGCAGCCGGGACTGTTGGGGGCGGGGTGTGTGGCCTTATGACACACTTCCGGTGATGTCAGGGGGTGTGGCATATGCTAATGAGTTATGCTAATGAGTTCCCCTAGCTATTTTTCTACAAAATGACCCCTGGTTGAAACTAATCCTTTAAAAAAATATCAAGACAAGAGGCCATTTCAAATGCACTTATCAGAGCTGAATTGAATATCTGCAAATATTCTCAATG
>NW_015160382.1:24418-25942 GCF_001447785.1 Gekko japonicus
ATGGAATACTCTTAAGTGCTTTGGGGATAAGTACGTCAGTAATTTGTTAAGACAACAAAAACTAGGTAGACAAATGCTTTGCTGGAAATCGAACGTGGAGCTGTCGATGGGCCCATTCGGCCGGGGGGAGGAGGGGGGGACAGAATCTCACTATGTGGAAATTGTCATTCCGTTTGTGGCGGAAGGCTAGAATTCCACCAAAGTGGCATTGTTTTGCTCCGAACAGGTGTGCATTGCAGAAGAAGGGCGAATCCAGCAGATTAGCGGAAGGCTTCAAGGGGGATTGGAAGTAGACAGCATGCGGGGGTGTCACGAATCCAGGTATTGCTGCATTGCATTTCCCAGACGACCTCACCCAAAACACAACCAGAGCCCTGGCGCTGTGTGCTCTGGTGAACTGTGTTGGCTGTGTCTTCCCCTGAAGATGCTTGCAAGACAAAATCTCCCACCGCTTACAGAACGGTGGCGGAAGGCCTAGGAAATGTTTCGCTTTGCCTTTCCGGAAGGCTTTCCCCTCGACGCTCCGGCCTGCCACCACCTCCGGCTGCTCCTACTTGGCCGCTTTGGCGGGTTCCGAAGACTGCCGGACGTCTGTCCATTCTTGCATGGTGCTTTGCAGCGCCTGGGTTTTCTCCTTATCGACTTGCACGTAATCGACCTTCTCGTCGGAGGCGACCGACGACGTGGAGGGCTGCTCGGAATGGGGAGGGGGGAAGCAAAGAACTGGGTGACTCGGCCGTACATCAACAGCAATGCCCTACAGCAGGGGTCCCCAACGTGGTGCCCGTAGGTGCCATACCTTTCCTGGTAACTTCCAAACGCTTTCAGGAAGTGGGTGGGGCCAGGTGGGACATCTGTCTATCGGGGCATCTGATTGGCCATTGGAGATATGATTGCCTGTGCATACTTTCTAACCCTTCTTCTCTCCTGCATTTGGGATTCCTCTGTGTGTGTGTATGTGGGGGGGTTGCACCTACCACCCTGTGTCAGAATTTCAACGGTGCCCCCAGGCTCAAAAAAGGTGGAGACTCGCCCTGACCCGGATAGCCCAAGGCAAGCCCGAACTCGTCAGATCTCGGAAGCTAAGCAGGGCCGACCCTGGCAAGTAATTGGATGGGAGACCTTCAAGGAATACCAGGGCCGGGATGCAGAGCCAGGCAATAGCAAGCCACCGCTCTGAAACTTCCAAGCCCCACTAGGGGTTGCTAGAATTCAACCGTGACTTCCAGGCATACATATACACCAATTTAAAAAAAAGTTGGAGATCCCTGTACTAAAGAATTCCAGCCAAAGGCTGGGCTGTTTCAAATAAATGTGTGAAACCTTGCCTCTTTTGCTTCCCGGCCTCCACCCCCTCCCCTGTCCTCCAGCAACTCAAGCACAGAGCAGATCTTGGACCACAGATGGGGAGGGGCCGTGGCTCAGCAGTACAGCATCTGCTTGGCATGCAGAAGGTCCCAGGTTCAATCCCCAGCATCTCCAGTTAAAAGGACCAGGCAGTAGATGATGGGAAATACCTCAGCC
>NW_015160382.1:26683-37577 GCF_001447785.1 Gekko japonicus
CCAGCTGAAAGGATGGGAAAGACCTCTGCCTTAGACCCTGGAGAGCTGCTGCCAGTCTGAGCGGACAGTACAGACTTTGATGGCCCAAGGGTCTGATCCAGTATAAGGCAGGGTAATGGGTGTTCAGATGTGGGCCAGGAACACTGCCCGTGCATGATCACCCAGCTCTGGCAGAAAAGAGAGAACGGCAGGAAAACTTGCCCCATCAGTCGGCTATGATTCGATGGCACGTTCCACCACTGAAATGGCACCACGTCCCTATGGTGGACCCGTGGAAGTTGTACCATCAGGCCTGGCCCTTAATCCGTTCAGCTCCTGAGAAATCCGGAGGTGGCTTGGACTGGAGGACTGAGTGCGGGGGGGGGGGGCACCCTGGAGATCTACTTCAGTCTGTCTGAGTACAAAGCCAAGGTTTTACTGAAGAGCCGTACCTTTCTGTGCGGACCGGGTGAGCTCGGCTGGAAGTCCAGAGCCAGGTAATCCACGCTTCCTGTGCTCTTCTTCGTGGCGGGGCTGTTGGTGCCGCTGGGAATGGGGGAAGCAGAGACTGGGTTTTGCTACAGAGGGGAAAAGGTCGAGCCAGAATTAGCAAAAGGAACAGGGGGGAAAATCCAAATCATTTGCTCAAAGATGCATCTTAAAAGTAAGGACAAAGGATCAAACTACATCAGGCAGCCAGATGTTTTGGGGGAGGCCACAAATATAGCATGAAGGAAACCACATTCCCCCATGATCGGGAAGGCAGTGGTATACTGCCTCTGCACATGGAGGTTCCATATAGCCCTGGGAGTTATTGCACTTAGCCATACACTCCACCTCCACGAATTTGTGTCATCTTCTTACAAAGCCCTCTATGCCACCACCAACCTTTCAGAGGGCAGCCGTATTGCTCTGCAGTACAACAGCTGGATTTGAGTCCAGTCGCAACCTTAAAAGACCTATAAGATTTGGGGGACAGATTCAGGTGGGCAGCCATGTTGGTCTGAAGCAACAGAACAAAGTTGGAGTCCAGTGGCACCTTCAAGACCAACGAAGTTTAATTCTGGGTATATTGCAAGTACTGAGTGACTTAGCATGTGTAGTGAGATAAGAACCCAATATCTTTGTTAAGCCCTGGGGGTTCCATTGTCCTGAGTGTTATAATAACTTGCAATTGCAAAGGAATTTCAGAAACAGACTGGACTGCTTTAACCCAACCTTAGCTATACGTATCGCTCAGTTACTTATTTATCTTGACTCTAACTAGCTTTTCCTGGCAACTAACACCCCCCCCCCCGCTATATGTAAGCTGCCCTGTAGCTAGTGATTTTTGGGGGAGGGGGACTCAGGGGGGGAGCACAGCTAATTAAATCAAAATTAATTACATTAATTCAATTTGAGGCCAGTCTGGGAGGGAGGGCCCCCAGAAGAAATGCTAGGGGGCCAGGCCCCATGGGCCCCGCATTAGCTACGGACCTGTATGTAAGGCTTGAGGAAGTCTGTTTCAGAAGAAGAAGAGAGAAGAAATTCCTTTCCCCTCCCCACAACAGAAACCCTATGAGGTAGGTGGGGCTGAGAGAGCTCTTTCGAGGACTGCTCTTGAGAGAACGGCTCTGAGAGAGTTTGTGACTGACCTACGGTCGCACCAACAGTGGGGAATCAAACCCGGTTCTCCCAGATTAGAGTCCACGCTCCTAACCATTACATCAAACTGGCTCTGTATCTGAAAAAGTGTGCATGCACATGAAAGCTTATATTCAGAATTAAACTGTATTGGTCTTAAAGGTGCCACTGGACTCAAACTTCTAATTGTGCATGCACGTGAAAGCTTATACCTAGAATTAAACTCTGGTGGTCTTAACAGTGCCACTGGACTCCAACTTTGTACTTACCAGTCAGATTGTGGGAAGGGCATTCCAAAGAAGGGACTCGGGATGTAAAGGGAACAGTGCAAAGTGTTATCAGCTTGATTAGAGCAGGGGAGAAATGCTTTAGGGACTTAACATTAGTGTCTGTAGTGAGATAAGAATCCTGTGTTCGGATTGCGGAACTTGAGTTCATTCACAGGCTTGGAACAATGGATGCCCCTCGGGGTTCAATAGGGACACAGGATTCTTATCTCACCACCAATGTTCCCTCTAAGCTATGGAGTCTTGTGAGCAAAAATTCTACTTTGTGAGTTACCGGCATTAAAGTTGTGAGCGAGCGATTTGGCTACTGCATAAATTAGTTTGCTCTGGAGCCCTCTTTCCTGAGCTGAGACAAAAATGTGTGAGCTGGGGGCTCAAAACCTGTGAGCTAGCTCACACTAACTCAGCTTAGAGGGAACACTGCTCACCACAGATGCTGTTTTCCTGCCCTGAAGCGTTTCTCCCCTGCTCCAAACAAGCTGATTACAATTTTTTTTGTATTCTTCCTTTGTATCCCAACTCCCTTCTCTGCAATGTCCCTCCTACCTTCCGAATGAGATATAAGGACTCACCTCTTCCATCATTAGTGTCTGACGAAGGGAGCTTTGACTCTCGAAAACTCATACCCCCCCAGAACCTACTGGACTCAACTTGAGCTGTTCCACCAGCCTTGAATGCCATCAGTTACTTGTACACTGCGTGAAAAAGTACTGAGTGGGATCCTATAGGGCACGCATGTAGGGACACAGTCCTTTCCTGCCCTCCCCTTTCCCTCTGAGACCTCTGAGACATTGATGCTGGAAGATGGAGGCCCCAGGGAGACAGAGAGCCCAGGAGAGGGGTCTGCAGAAATGGGGTGTGTGTGTGTACAATCCTATGCAGTCCATGCTCCAAAGCAGCCAGTTTTCTCCAGGGGAATTGATCTTGGTCATCTGGAGATCAACTGCAATACTGGGAGATCTCCAGGTGCCATCGGGAGGCTGTCGAACCTGCTCAAGGCAAAGTATGCACTTCCAATCCGCTTTGCAACTGGATGTTGCAAACCATCACTAAAGTGCATCAAAAGTGTGTGCGGAAGCGCCATCGGGATGACCTAGTCATAAAAGCATAAGAGAAGCCAATGTTGGATGAGGCCAATGGCCCATCCAGCCCAACACTTTGTGTCACACAGTGGCCAAAACCCAGGTGCCATCAGGAGGTCCACCAACAGGGCCAGAATTCAGAAGCCCTCCCACTATGGCCCTCCAAAAACCAAGAAGACAGAGCATTACTGCCCCAGATATAAGAACATAAGAGAAGCCATGTTGGATGAGGCCAATGGCCCACCCAGGCCAACAGTGTCACACAATGGCCAAAACCCAGGGGCCATCAGGAGGTCCACCAGCGGGGCCAGAACTCCAGAAGCCCTCCCACTCTTGCCCCCCCCCCACACAAGAAGACAGAGCATCATTGCCCCAGACATAAGAACATAAGAGAAGTCATGTTGGATCAGGCCAATGGCCCATCCAGCCCAACACTCTTGTGTCACACAGTGCCCAAAGCTCAGGTGCCATCAGGAGGTCCACCAGCAGGGCCAGAACTCCAGAAGCCCTTCCACTCTTGCCCCCCCCCCCGCATTACATCACTGCCCCAGACATAAGAACATAAGATAAGTCATGTTGGATCAGGCCAATGGCCCATCCAGGCCAACACTCTGTGTCACACAGTGGCCAAAAATACCAGGTGCCATCAGGAGGTCCACCAGCAGGGCTGGAACTCCCGAAGCCCTCCCACTGTGGCCCTGCAAGCACCAAGAAGACAGAGCGTCACTGCTCCAGACGGAGTGTCCCATCTATACCTTATGGCTAAGAGCCATTGATGGACTGCAACAAACACGATGAAATGAAGAGACTTGGGAGAGGGACCATAATACGAGTGCAGATGGGACCCTACCATGGCGACGTAGTTCTCCTCGCTGTCTCCTGAGTCCGTGCTGGTGATGCTCTGGGAGGAGATGGGGCGGCAGTAGGGCGAGAAGTTGGAGTTGAATGCTTGGCTGGAAGGAGAGGTCGAGAGAGAGAGAATGGTGCTGGGATTACTGAGAGCCGGCAGATGGCTTTTGGGCGAAGGAGGGATTTTTCCAAGGTGGGCCTCCAAGCCGGAGGCAGGGCTGGGCGGAAGCACGGGCTGAGCAGCCTCCGCCTCCCTGCTGGGCTGTGGACGACACACATCCTTTTGGGGAGGACAAACCGGCCGAGCTTGGGGGGCCCACAGCCCGGTGCGGGTGAGGTCCCCGTTCCCCAGTCCCGGAGAAGAGAGACCCGGATGATGGTGCAGGGAGATGATTTGACATCTGAGACTTGATGGTCTCAAGCAAAGAGAGTACCAAACACGGTTTTTCTAGATCAAATCAGGCCCGAACTCCCCCTAGAAGCTAAAATGACTCAACTGAGGCTCTTGGACTTTGGTCCCATTATGAGAAGACAAAAGAAGAAGAGGAAGAGGAAGAAGAGTTGGTTTCATATCCCACCACCCTTTACTACCCGAAGGAGTCTCAGAGCCGCTTACCATCTCCTTTCCCTTCCCCTCCCCACAACAGACACCCTGTGAGGTAAAAGAAGAAGAAGAAGAGATTGGATTCATACCCCGCCCTTCACTACCCAAAGGAGTCTCAGAGTGGCTTACAAACTCCTTTCCCTTCCCCTCCCCACAACAGACACCCTGTGAGGTAAAAGAAGAAGAAGAAGAGATTGGATTTATACCCCGCCCTTCACTACCCAAAGGAGTCTCAGAGCGGCTCACAAACTCCTTTCCCTTCCCTTCCCCACAACAGACACCCTGTGAGGTAAAAGAAGAAGAAGAGATTGGATTTATACCCCACCCTTCACTACCCGAAGGAGTCTCAGAGCGGCTCACAAACTCCTTTCCCTTCCCCTCCCCACAACAGACACCTTGTGAGGCAGGCGGGGCTGAGAGAGCTCTTTCGAGGACTGCTCCTGAGAGAACAGCTCTGAGAGAACTTATGACTGACCCGAGGTCACACCAGCAGCTGTGTGTGGAGGAGTGGGGAATCAAACCTGGTTCTCCCAGATTAGAGTCCGCGCTCCCAACCACTACACCAAACCGGCGAGGGGAGGGGGGCAGACAGAGGCCTCTGGGCACTGTCTGCCCAAGGGCCCTTAAAACCTGGAACCAGCCTGGAAAGTGAGGGGAAACACGGAAAGGGGACAAATAGAGGAAGGCATCATGTGGACACTCCTGACAATCAGAAGGAAACCAAAGCAGAGCAACAAGTCAGTGCGGAAGCAAGCAGCCGATGCAAAGGTGAACATAAGAACATCAGAAGAGCCCTGCTGGATCAGACCAGTGAGGGTCCATCTAGTCCAGCCTCCTGTCTCACACAAGGGCCAGCCAGTTCCTCTGGGAGGGCCAACAACAGGGCATGGAGGCCGAGGCCTTCCCCTGATAAGGACCTCAGAAGAGCCCTGCTGGATCAGACCAGTGGTCCATTTAATGTACCCACACAGGGCCCAGCCAGTTCCTCTGGAGGTCCAAGCACAGGGCATAGAGGCCGAGGCCTTCCCCTGAGGTTGCCTCCTGGCTCTGGGATTCAGAGGACTAGTGCTTTTTTGTCTTGTTTTCTTCTCTTTTTAAACCACACTTACCCAGGCCTGGACCAGGATTTTGTGACAGGCGATTTGAAAGGAAGCTCATCGATGACGGTGTTGTTTCTCAAGTCCAGCGGCGTTGGCTTTGCTGGGAGCAGAAAGAGATCTGAGTCAGGGCAGGGTGGGCGATCGCTTCAGGGCAATGTCCCCTCTAAGCTCCACAGTGTTGTGAGCAAAAAGTCTGCCTCATGGGTGACAAAAACTAGTAGCATTAAAGTTGTGAGTGAGTCTACGTTTGACGATTACATAAATTAGTTTTTAGATTATTTCCATAACCTTGTAAAAATCTCAGAATGAATTCTTTTAAACTATATTTAAACTATATTTTAAGAATAAACGTTATAAGAGAAAACAGAATCAAGTCAAATTGCATACATAAAATGTTGTCCTCTATGGGGATAGACCAGGCCCCTGCAGAACAGGTCTACCCACCCTAGTCCACTATATCGGTAGATGTGGCCTCTGGAGAATAGGTCTACCCACCCCAGTCCACTATATCGGTAGACGTGGCCTCTGGAGAAAAGGTCTACCCACCCAAGTCCACTATATTGGTAGACGTGGCTTCCGGAGAACAGGTCTACCCACCCCAGTCCACTATATTGGTAGACGTGGCCTCCGGAGAACAGGACTATCCACTCCAGTCCACCATATTGATAGACCTGGCCTCTGGAGAACAGGTCCACTCACCCACTATATTGGTAGACGTGGCCTCTGCGGAACAGGTCTATCCACCCCAGTCCACTCTTTTGGTAGACATGGGCTTCCAGAGAACAGGTCCACCCCAGTCCACTATATTGGTACACCTGGCTTCAGACATTCTCTTCAACAGAGTGGCGGTTACTTTCTAAAGCCAACACGATTTTCTTCAACAGAACAGAGGTTATTTAAAATTTAAAGATCATACACAAGCTGTAAGCCACCTTTTGGCGGCATCTTCTGCAATTAATATCAGCTTCACGGACGTATTATTAGTCTTCAACGGGACCGTGCATTATAGAACGTTAAAGACTTTCTGTTAGGTTTTGTTCCTTTACATGGTGGGATTGTGGTGATTTATCTTTTGTATTGTGAGTAATACATTAGAACCTTGTAGAAAAATCATACAAGTGTTTTGCAATGTTAAAATTTATTAGAAAATCTTACGTTTGATAAGTATTGTTGGTTGTGGTGATTTATCTTTAGTATTGTGAGAAGTACATTAAAGGTAAAGGTTCCCTTGCTCGAAAGCCAATCGAATCCGACTCTAGGGTTGCGGTGCTCATCTCTGTTTCAAAGCCGAAGAGCCAGCGCTGTCCGAAGACGTTTCCGTGGTCATGTGGCCGGCATGACTAAACACCGAGGCGCACGGAACGCTGTTTCCTTCCCACCGAAGTGGTCCCTATTTATCTACTTGCAATTTCTTGCTTTCGAACGGCTAGGTTGGCAGGAGCTGGAACTAGAGATGGGAGCTCAATCCGTCATGCGGCACACTCGGGTCTCGAACTGCTGAACTACCGACCTTCCACAGCCTGCAGTTCAGCGCCTTAACCACCTGAGCCACCGCAGCTCCTACATTAGAACCTTGTAAATATATATATATAAGTGTTTTGTCATGGTAAAATGTATTAGAAAAATCTAATGGTTGATAAGTACCGTTGTAATCGTCAGAAGTTCATTTGGCACGGTAGATTTTGTCAGACTTGAACTATACACTGCGTTCCCTTGTATTTCGCATCCCACCCAGAGATTGGCAACCCTGATTATAATAAACACGGATTGTCGCTCTTGTTTGAGATTACAAGTCGGCATTCGAACAGGCAGGTCTCTGCCGATCAGTTCGGCAGCCCAGCGTCCCCTCCTCTCCTCTCCCTGCAACGCATCCCGGTGCGAAATGTATGACCTGCGGGACCTGATGCAGTTCCGCAAGGCCTGCAAGACGGAGCTCTTCCGCCAGGCTTCTGAGTAGGAGCGGCCACTGTCACTATACCACCGCCGCGTTGCCATTGGCAACACGAACTGGCCTGGGAACGGAGAACCGACATGGGAAGACCGATTAAGAATGAGACAGCAGTACCCCCTGGAACGTTGTATCAGAGCCCCTGCCTTGGATGTACTATGGGAGCACTGATTTTATATGTAACTTGATGGTTTTACTGATTTTACTGTTTGTATGGCATTGCCTCTTGTTACCAGCCCTGAGCCCACAGTGGAAGGGCGGGATATAAGTCTAACAAACAAATAATAAATAAATAAATAAATAAAATCATGGAATATCCAGGTTTCCCCAACTTCCCTTTTCAACTGATCAGCAGCTGCTTAAGAAGGCTGGGCGTGCTCATTCCACAAGGCATCTGTCGTTAACAGATGCTACCAGGGAGAAGGGAAGCGTGAGACGCGGGACTGCCGTTTTCAGAGGCAGCCCCGTGTCTGGCAGAAGCTTCAGCTCAGGTCTGCTGCCTGCATGGCAGGCGTTTTCTAAAGACCAAACCATTTCTGAAGACCAAACCAATCGCTTCCCATGCTAACAGGAGACCCATGAAGCTTCTGCACGTGCGAGCAAAAAGGGAACAACCACACCCTGCAGTTAATAGAATCCACCGAACAAAATATGGAAGAAGAAGAGGAGGAGGAGGAGGAGGAGATTGGATTTACTTCACTACCCGAAGGAGTCTCAGAGCGGCTTACAGTCTCCATTCCCTTCCCCTCCCCACAACAGACACCCTGTGAGGTAGGTGGGGCTGAGAGAGCTCATTCAAGGACTGCTCTTGAGAGAACAGCTCCGAAAGAAGTTGTGACTGACCCAAGGTCACACCAGCAGCTGCATGTGGAGGAGTGGGGAATCAAACCCGGTTCTCCCAGACCAGAGTCCATGCTCCTAACCACTACACCAAACTGGCTCTCCTTTATTGTATCAATAAAGTCTGATAAAGGCCAAGGGCATAACAGAGTAAACTTACCACAGAGTTTCTAGCAGTTCCTAGAGCCACCCCTGTTACTTCCGGGTAGCTCTAGAAATTGTCAGGAATTCTATGGTCATAACTTCCTGTACGTGGACCCCTTCTGCGTAATCTGGATGGGAGGACAGGTGGTTGCAGAGTGGATGGGAGTGGGTGGAAGGCTGATCGGGCCTTACCTTTGCGGTCAGGTTTGAGGTTGCGGTTGACCGGTGGGGGCTGGATCTCGCTCATCCGCCTGAGAGGCTGGGAACTGGCGCTCCCTTTGTGAACCGGGAAGGTGGACGAGGACAGCGCCATGAGGTCAAGGTGATGCGGCCCGGGGCTCATGGGGATGTAGGAGTTGTCGTTGGATCTCTCTGTGTTCAGTAGGACAGAGGAGCCAGGGTTCATGTGCACGTAGTTGTCTTCGGAGTCGGCACTGTGGGAGCGAGCCACCGTGGCTTTATTTTGCTGGGAAGGGACGAGAAAATGAAACATTTAAATCATAAGAACGTAAGAGAAGTCATGTTGGATCAGGCCAATGGCCAATCCAGTCCAACACTCTGTGTCATGCAGTGGCCAAAACCCAGGTGTCATCAGGAGGTCCACCAGTGGGGCCAGAACTCCAGACGCTCCCCCAAGAACAGAACACTGTTGCTCCCCAAAGCACCAAGAAGTCTACAGAGCATCACTGTCCCAGACATAAGAACATAAGAGAAGCCATGTTGGATCAGCCCAGTGGCCAATCCAGTCCAACACTCTGTGTCACACAGTGGCCCAAACCCAGGTGTCATCAGGAGGTCCACCAGTGGGACCAGAACTCCAGAAGCCCTCCCACTGTTGCCCCCCAAGCACCAAGAATACAGAGCATCCCAAAAAAAAATAAGAGAAGCCATGTTGGATCAGCCCAGTGGCCAATCCAGTCCAACACTCTGTGTCACACAGTGGCCCAAACCCAGGTGTCATCAGGAGGTCCACCAGTGGGGCCAGAGCTCCAGAAGCTCCCCCAAGAAGAGAACACTGTTGCTTCCCCCAAGCACCACGAAGACAGAGCATCACTGCCTCATACATAAGAACATAAGAGAAGCCATGTTGGATCAGGCCAGTGGCCCGTCCGGTCCAACACTCTGTGTCATGCAATGGCCAAAGCCCAGGTGCCATCAGGAGGTCTACTCGTGGGGCCAGAACTCCAGAAGCCCTCCCACTCTTGTCCCCCAAAGAACCAAGAAGACAGAGCATCACAGTAAGCTTCCATGTAGGCAGTGCCTGGCAACTGGTGAGAGGGCTGGTGTGGGGGACAGCCTCCTGGGAGAAAAATCAACTCATAACAGGGGCTGGTGAGGAGGTCACAAAGAACCCACACTTGGTGCCTGAGGCAAGTGGGATCTCCAGAACTGGAGGCTGGTTTCTAGTCCTTAGGGTTTTGGATAGAAGCTTGATGCTGTGTGCACAGGGCAGGGCCTGCTGAGGCACTAGTGGTTGAGAGTGCCATGGAGTAACAGCTGGGGTTTGCAGAACAAGAGATGGATAGAGGTGGCTTGTCTGCAGGTCTCTCCTGTCGATACAGTGCCCTCATCCTCCCACACACGTGATGTCGGACAAGATGTCCATTTGTAATAGGGAAGGTTCTCCTTAGATTAGGCTTCTCTCTCTCTCTCTCCAGTTTGGTGTAGCGGTTAAGTGCGCGGACTCTAATCTGGGAGAACCGGGTTCGATTCCCCCACTCCTCCACTTGCACCTGCTGGATGACCTTGGGCAAGCCATAGTTCTGTCAGAGCTGTCCTTGAAAAAAGAGCCGTTTCTGTCAGAGCTCTCTCAGCCCCACCCGCCTCACAGGGTGTCTGTTGTGGGGAGGGGAAGGGAAAGGGAGATTATAAGATGCTCTGAGACTCTGAGTGAAGGGCAGGGTATAAATCCAATCTCCTCCTCCTCCTCTTCTTCTTTTTCTTCAGATCTCTTCTCAAGATAGTGGGACCGTTTCCTCAAGCTCCACAGACTTACCAAGTACGAGCCGACCCTGACATTCACGGACTCCGTTGACTGGACACTGCTGCTCTTGCCGTGCTGGGGATATTCGTAGGTCTCGCAAGAGGAAGCTGAAATCAGTGACGTGGAAATGACAGTTAATGAACAGTGAACGGACTTTTCCTAGGTCATCGATTCAGTCGGCACCCCCCCTGGTGATTCTGGGAGACAGACCAGTATGAGTCGAAGCATAGATTATGGGAAGGCTGGATGCACTTGTTCGGCACAGCCCACTTCCTATCAAAGTCAAGTGCACTGAACAACACGAGGAAATGGACTGAAGGGATTTGTCTGCGGCCTCGTTCTCTGTCAATATCTTGTTCTCGGTCCCCCCACTCCCCAGTAGGAGAAGCATTTATTATTTATTTATTTGCATTTATATCCTGCCTTCCCCCTGCACCGCAGTGCTTGGGATGGG
>NW_015160382.1:38071-41530 GCF_001447785.1 Gekko japonicus
ACTATAGAACTATGTACGATTCTATACTCACATTCTTTTGATATTTATAACATGTTGTTATGAAATGTATTGCAACCACTTCACAGAAGATGAATTTGGGGGATTCCCCCACTGTTGTACGTGCACTGAGTTTACAATTTGTATGTTGCTATCCTACTTAAGTGTATTTGACTGTATTTCATCCTGCTAATTGATGATTACACATGAAAATTTGGAATAAAAATGTCATTAAAAATAATAACATATCCCAAAAGAAAATGGTACATTAAAAACGAAGCGTTAAAAGCGCTTGCCCTTATCTTCCATACCATTGAGAGAAACTCAGCTACAGATGCAGTGATTTCAGGGGATTTATTGGAAAGCAAGAAGATAAACTCGTTATCGACAGTCTTTGCAGAAGGCAAAAGGGGACGAATCAAGTGATGGCATAGGAAAGAATATTGGGGGCAACGAAGAAGGATATGTTGCACAAAGTCAGGTTCATTATAGGAGCAGGTGCAAACTCTATCCTTATAGGGGGGCCCGGCAACTTAAACCGTTAAAAACATAATTACAAATATAGAACCTATAATAGACCAGATGGCAGTAGGGGTGTGCAAGGAAAAAACCCAGGTTTTTTGGGATTTGGGTATAAAAGAGCGGAATTTGTTCGGCATTTCTGAATATTCCCAAATGCCAGTATCAGCGTTGTATTTGTCTTCAGGAAATATTCGGTAATAGTGAATATATTCAGCTCCATTATACCCTATGGGGCCATTAGAGTCAATAGCAACTCTTGTAGGGTATATTCAGTGGGCTGGGGGAGAGGGGGGTTGAGGCAGAGGCACCAAATTTACAGTGTAGCTGCTGGAGCTTCTCCCCAAAAGGACCCCCAAGTTTCAAAAAGATTGGACGGCATATACCCGAAGAGATTTGCCATTGAGTATAATGGCCCCATAGGGTATAATGGAGCCGATTAATAGCTGAATAAAGCCGAATAGTAATCAGGAATCTCTATTCAGCTCCCAAGTAGTTGCTCTGATTTGGTATCCGGCTTAATAAATACCCAAAAAATGCCAAAAAGGCATTATTCAGGTATTTATTCAGCTCGGTAAATACCAAATGCACATCCCTAGCAGCACATGATAAATGATGCTAGATGAAGCAGGGGAGGCCAATGTGATTGGATACCTGCTCCCTCAACCATAGGCCTGGTGGAACAACTCCATTTTACAGGGCCTGCGGAACTGTAACAAGTCCAGCAGGGCCCTGATCTCACTCAAGAGAGTGATCTACCAGGCTGGAGCCAGAGCCAAAAAAGGTCTGGTTGAGGCTAAGCAGATGTCCTTTGTTCCGGGGACCACCACAGTCCAGCTGGAAGGAACACTCACAAATCCTTGAAATTCACTGGCATTTCCAAAATGAAACGCAAAGTTGCAACTGACTCATGGTGACCCAAGAACCAGGCAAGAGATGAGCAGAGGTGGTTTACTATTGCATGTATTTGTAGATTATTAGACCTTTTAGATCCCAATGCGTTTTGCGTTTCGCAATAAGCTTCATGAGGGGATCTAATAAAACGAAGTTCAAACAAATACAGTTACATCAGTACATGTTAGTACCAACTTTATATTACTTAGAACAATTAATTTTGTTAAAAAATTAATTTAAATGCCCTCTGAGCATGGTGTAGAGATCTTTACACATTCCCTAGTGTGATACAAAAAACCTGGACAATTTAGAACGTGAAGCCTTTTTATAAATAATTTTATAAATAAATACCGAAAGAGATACAAGGAGTCAAAGTAAACATTAACAATTTCAAAAATTAATTATTAGTTTGTGTGTTTATTCTAAATGATATAACGTTGGTACTAACATGTATTGATGTAAATGTATCTATTTTAATTTCATTTTATTGTATCTCCCGACAAAGCTTATTGTGAAATGTGTTGGGATTTAAAAGTTCAAAAAAAACCCCTACAAATAAACTTGCATCTTGTCCTTTTTCTCTCCTACCTACTGGTGCGGCCCTGTTTTCTTCCCCTCCCTCTGCATAGCCACCCTGGACTTCCTTGGTGGTCTCCCATCCAAGTACTAACTGTGGCCCAACCTTGCTTAGCTTCCAGGCATCAGCATTACGCTTGCCAACCTCATGCCAACCCTGAAGGGCTTTGTGATCTACCAGTCAGCATCTCCTGGTGGTCCCCGGCCTTAGGGACGTCCGTCTTGCCTCGACTAGGGCCCTGGCCCCTACCCGGTGGAGTGAGCTCCCGTATGCAGGGCTCTTTTTGTAGAAAAAGCCCAGCAGGAACTCATTAGCATAATAGGCCACACCCAACAGTAGAAACTCATTATAGGCCACACCCCTGACAGCACAGCTCATTAGCACATTAGGCCACACCCCCACCATGTTACCAGAAGTGTGGTCATCCAGCCACACCCACCTTTTGCTTGTTATTCCTTTTACCTTGTTTGTTGTCAAAACTCAGGGCCTTTTTTGTAGCAGGAACTCCTTTGCATGTTAGGCCACACACCCCTAATGTAACCAATCCTAATGAGTTTCTGCTGTTGGGTGTGGCCTATTATGCTAATGAGTTCCTGCTGGGCGTGGCCAACTTGGGAGCCAGCCGGAACTCCGTTCCTGTGCGTTCCTGCCCAAAAATAGCCCTGCCTGTATGAGATCAGGGCCCTGCGGGGCCTTTTAGAGTTCTGCAGGGCCTGCGAGACGGAGCTCTTCCGCCAGGCTTTTAGTTGAGGCGGCGGGTGTCCCCCCTCTACTGGGCCTCCCCTTCAGCGGGTCAGATCTGCGTTACCATCTGGGATCTCCAATCTGAAATAGACCTCATCTGTTGAGGCTTTGATAAGAAACATAGGAATATTATTGTATTTTATCTGGTGGCTTTTGATCGTTTTTAATGGTTTGTATATTATATTTGACGGGACCTGCCCTGAGCCTGCTATGTGGGGAGGGTGGGATACAAATCTAATAAAACAAAGCAAATGGTGGTGGCTGGAGACCACCTGGGATGACAACTGATCTCCAGGCGACCGAGATCAGCTCCCCTGGAGAAAATGGCTGCTTTCGGAAGGTGGACTCTACGGCAGGGGTGGCCAAACTGCAGCTCGGGAGTCGCATGCGGCTCTTTCACACAGTCTCATTTAATGTTAATGAAAAGCAAATCTGCACTATTTTTCAATAAAAACGTGTGTGTGATATTTGTTCATGTCTTGCGGCTCTCAAACATCTGACGTTTATTCTGTGTGGCTCTTACGCTGAGCAAGTTTGGCCACCCCTGCTCTAGGGCATTATACTCTATAGAAGCCCCTCCCCTCCATATAGGCTTGCCAAGTCCCCCCAGGGGGCGGGGAAACCCCCGCCCCAGAGGCCCGGTCCCCGCCGCCGCCGGATCGGGCCCCGGAGGGAACTCCACCCCAATGTGCACGTCACCAGGAAGTGACGCGATCACGCCGGGCACG
>NW_015160382.1:41552-46139 GCF_001447785.1 Gekko japonicus
GAGGGAAAACTCTATGGTTTTCCCTCGGATGGTCGTGGCCTCGCCCCCAGCGTGCCCGGTGTGGTCGCGTCACTTCCTGGTGACGTGCGCTCCAGGATCAACACGGGAGTCCCCCGCTTCAGGATAAGGTACGACCTGGCAACCCTACCTCCATAGAGTTAGCAGCGATTCCTAGAGCGACCTGATATCACTTCCATTTCTTTACCAAAAATGATGCGATGCTGCAGCGAGTGTCGGTTTTTAAAATTCTGTCCCCTGCCACTGTCCAGAGGGGCGTGGGGGGGATCCCTCGCCCCAACTGGGGCCTTGGCAGCCCCAGTAGGCCCTGACCTACCTCCAGAACCCACCCTTACCTCGATGCAGCCTGCAGTTCTCCATTGCCGGCAGTGTGTTCCTCCTGGGAATGGTGGCAGCCACGGAACCCATGCTGAGGCCTTCACTGTCCAGCAGCCGCTGCTGAGGGCTGCCCCACCGTGTCTCTGCCTGCCCTGGCTTGGGAGGCCGAGGAGGAGGAGCAGCCGGTGTATCGTTGGCAGCCACTGCCAGGGCGTTGTGGTTCTTGTCCAGCGTGAATGTCCTCGGGATCTGATAAATGGACAAGGGGGTACCGGGGACATCGTACGAATCCGTGGTCAGCTCCCCAAAGTCCTTGCACAGGGTATTGTTGGGAGTCTTAAAGGTATAGACCTCCTCGCTATCCGTTTCGGAGCCCGTGAGGCTCGATTTGGTGTGGGCGTAGCATCCAAAGCTCCTGGGGAGGTCGTAGGCGCTGTCCTGGAGTTCCGAATTGTGCCTGCTCGGCTTGGGTAAACTATAGAAGCCGTGGACTTGTCCGCCCATGCCGTTCACGCAGTGACCATTCCCCTGAGAGAGTTTCTGAACGGACGGGTCGCTTCTCATGAAGAACGAGGACCTCGTGGCTTGAGAGAAACTTGCACTCCTAAAAGAAAGGGGGGGGGAGAAAGGAGCAGTAGGAGTGATCCTCGGAAACCGGTACATAGAACAAACAGGTCAAACACTACACCAAAGGATAAATGGACACAAAACTGATATGAAGAATCACAAAACTGAGAAACCCGTAGGAGAACATTTCAACCTCCCAGGACACTCAATGGGCCCCCCGCAAAGTAGCTGTTTTATTGCAAAGGAATTTCAGAAACAGACTGGACAACACTCAGGACAATGGAACCCCCAGGGCTTAACAGAGATATTGGGTTCTTATCTCACTACACATGCTAAGTCACTCAGTTCCGGCATCTGTTTGTTAACTCTTTTATTCTGTATGCTAATTTGTGGCTATTTACCAACTGCTTTAATCCAGTCTTAGCTTGCTATTTACCAACTGCTTTAATTGAGTCTTGGCTATACTTATCACTCAGTTACTTCTACATCTTGACTCTAATTAGCCCTTCCTAACAACTACCCCCCACCTCTATATATAATGGTTGGCGAAGTCTGTTTCAATGTATCTGAAGGAGTGTGCATGCACATGGAAGCTTATACCCTGAATTAAACTTTGTTAGTCTTAAAGGTGCCACTGGACTCAACTTTGTTGGGCAGAATACAGACATTCCCCTACCCCAATAGATTTTAGCTTAACTTTCTCTTTAGACACAAATGACCACAGATGAAACTGTCTTACACTGAATCAGATCCTTGGTCCACCAGAGTCACTCTTGTCTACTCAGATTGGCAGCGGCTCTCCAGGGTTTCAGGCTGAGGTCTTTCACATCTCCTACTGCCTGGTCCTTTGAACTGGAGATGCCGGGGATCGAACCTGGGACCTTCTGCATGCCAAGCAGATGCTCTACCACTGAGCCACGCCCCTCTCCCTGACTCTCCAGGGTCTCAGGCTGAGGTCTTTCCCATCACCTACTGCCTGATCCTTTTAACTGGAGATGCCGGGGATCGAACCTGGGACCTTCTGCATGCCAAGCAGATGCTCTGCCACTGAGCCACGCCCCTCTCCCTGACTCTCCAGGGTCTCAGGCTGAGGTCTTTCACATCCCCTCCTGCCTGGTCCTTTTAACTGGAGATGCCAGGGATTGAACCTGGGACCTTCTGCATGCCAAGCAGATGCTCTGCCACTGAGCCACGCCCCTCTCCCTGACTCTCCAGGGTCTCAGGCTGAGGTCTTTCACATCCCCCTCCTCTCTGGTCGCTTTAACTAGAGATGCCAGGGATTGAACCTGGGACCTTCTGCATGCCAAGCAGATGCTCTGCCCACTGAGCCACGCCCCTCTCCCTGACTCTCCAGGGTCTCAGGCTGAGGTCTTTCACATCACCTAGTGCTCTGGTCGCTTTAACTAGAGATGCCAGGGATTGAACCTGGGACCTTCTGCATGCCAAGCAGATGCTCTGCCACTGAGCCACGGCCCCTCTCCATGGCTCTCCAGGGTCTCAGGCTGAGGTCTTTCCCATCACCTACTGCCTGATCCTTTTAACTGGAGATGCCGGGGATCGAACCTGGGACCTTCTGCATGCCAAGCAGAGGCCCTTTCATTGAGCCACGGCCCCTCCCCATAAAGCTGCCTTTATACTGAATCAGGCCCTTGGTCCATCAAGATCAGTACTGTCTCCTCAGACTCACGAAAGCTCAGTCCCTGTTGCAAATTAAGGTGCTACTGGACTCTTGCTCTTTTCTGCTGCTACGGACAGACTATTGGAGCAACCCATCTAGATCTAACAGGCCACTTTATCTGCACTGCCTTTCTTCATCAATAGGTGGTGCTCTGATTACAACAATCACTGAGTACCTTATCTATCCAGCAGAGAATCTTCTCTCCTTTCATACCCGACCTTTCGCGGAACAACCGTACAGGAAAATATGTATGCTGCCTCTCATTGTTTGTATTCACTGAGCGTGTCGAGTATTCTGGCAAGATCCGGAAAAAGGACGGGCAGGAGAAGGTATTCCATGCAAGAGAAATACTCTAATTTCCACTGGGCTAGATCCAATCCTAAAAGAAATCAACCCTGACTGTTCCCTGGAAGGCCAGATAATGAAACTGAAGCTCAAATACTTTGGCCACCCAATGAGAAGGGAGCACTCACTGGAGATGACCCTGATGCTGGGAAAGACTGAAGGTCAAAAAAGACTGGACGGCAAAGGATGAGATGGTTAGACAGTGTCATAGATGACAGTGTCAACGAACATGAAGTTGAGCCAACTTCAGAGGATGGCGGAAGACCGGAAGGCCTGGCGTGATCTGGTCCATGGGGTCGCGAAGAGTCGGACTCGACTGTGCGACTGAACAACAAAGATCCAAGGGTCACGTGTCGCTGGTGCAAAGCAGCTCTCTCTGGGGAACTGAACTGAACTTCCCTGCCTTCCTTTCCCCAAAATATTCTTGGGGAGGCAAAGGAGACCATCAGGAACAGCCTGGGGTTGGAAAATGACCACTGGATTCAACTGGGCGTCACTGTCAGCACAGCTACACCTAGAGCAGCTATGGTGGGAGGCCTCCCACTGGAAGCCCTGTTTGCCTGCCGCCACTTGGAGTAGGATGCCAGTGGCATCTGTGCCACTACATCACTTCTGGGGAACACCAGGAAGTGACACATGGTAGCTCTAGGAATCGCTGGAAACTCTATGGCAAAACCACAGAGTTTCTGGTGGTTCTTAGAGCTACTCTATGTCGTGACATAGCAGTGAAGGTGACATCACAGTCCCCCCCTGGTCCCTGCCCCCAAGCCTCCTGCCAGTTGCCAGGCAACCCTACCTACACCGTAGACTCCAATGAAGCCCTGTGAAGTGGGTTTGAGGAGGAATGGATCTCTAACAGTTTGGTGTTGTGGTTAAGTGCGCGGACTCTAATCTGGGAGAACCAGGTTTGATTCCCCACTCCTCCACTTTAACCTGACTGGATGACCTTGGGCAAGCCGTAGGTCTGACAAGAGCTGTTCTTGAAAAAGAGCCGTTTCTGTCAGAGCTCTCTCAGCCCCACCCACCTCACAGGGTGTCTGTTGTGGGGAGGGGAAGGGAAAGGAGTTTGTAAGCCACTCTGAGACACCTTTGGGCAGTGAAGGGTGGGGTATAAATCCAATCTCTTCTTCTTCTTCTTCTTCTTCTTCTTCTTCTTCTTCTTCTTCTTCTTCTTCTTCTTCTTCTTCTTCTTCTTCTAACAGTATCCTCATCAAACTACAGTTCCCAGGATTCTTTGTGGGGAAGCCACTGTAGTGAAACATACTGTAAAACAGTCTTGCTAGAGCCAATGAGTTTCCTTTAGAATGCTTTTTGCTGATAAATACTTAACCCCAGGGCTATTTTTGGGCAGGAATAGCCCGAGCAAGCCAAGGGAAGGCAGTTTAAACTGCCTTTCCTTCCTTTCAAGGGGAGGCTTGCCCAGACTCCCCAAGGGAAGGCATGGGGCCGTGGCCTAATATGCCAATGAGCTGTGCTGTCAGGGGGTGTGGCCTAATATGCTAATGCATTTTTGCTGTCGGGTGTGGCCTATTATGTTAATGAGTTCCTGCTGGGCTTTTTCTACAAAAAGAGCCCTGCTTAACCCCCTTAAGACAGTTTCGAAGGGTAGCCGTGTCGGTCTGCAATAGAACAGCCACGTTCGAGTCCAGTAGCACCTTCGA
>NW_015160382.1:46288-46519 GCF_001447785.1 Gekko japonicus
GTTTTCAAAGCGCATGAGTTTATGAGACTGCAAGCAGAAGAGGACGCCAAGGTAGAAGATGACAGCAAATTTAGTGACGAAATGGACTCAGTACCTTCCGACGAAGACTCTGCTTCAGAAAAGGGGGGGGGCGGCCCCTAAGCAAGAATACCAATTGAGGATTAGGAAAGATAAAGCAAAGTGAAGGCTGAAGAACTCTGAATGGTGCGTTAAAGCATATGCTGTAAATGA
>NW_015160382.1:47714-51442 GCF_001447785.1 Gekko japonicus
TTTACATACAAATCAAGATGCTAGGACTTCTGATCTGAGATCTTCCATGTATTAACACGTTTGATCCAAAGAAGCACTACAGTTAATGCTAGCTTTCCATATTTATTAGGTAAAGGTAAAGGTTTCCCTTGCTCAAAAGCCAGTCGAATCCAACTCTAGGGTTGCAGTGCTCATCTCCGTTTCCAAGCCGAAGAACCAGCGCTGTCCGAAGACGTTTCTTTGGTCATGTGGCCGGACCACCGAAGCGGTACCTATTTATCTACTTGCAATTTCTTGCTTTCGAACTGCTAGGTTGGCAGGAGCTGGAACCAGAGACGGGAGCTCACTCTGTCATGTGGCACTCGGGTCTCGAACTGCTGAACTACCGGCCTTCCAGCCTGCAGTTCAGCATCTTAACCACTTGAGCCACCACAGCTTATGAAACAAAGCCATTTGTACACAGAGTGAAAGGCAGTTTATTAAGTAGAGATCTACTTCCGGAAGAACGGACAGAAAGAAAAATATACCTTAAAAACAAAGCGAGTGAGTTGTCAGCAATCTCATTAATTTGCCACTTGAAATACCAAGCACAGGGCTTGTTTCTTGAATAGTTATGATGTGTTCTATGAACTCCAAAGTCATTCTCAAACATGAATTTGGAATTCCAGCATTTGTTAATAGGAATGAACATACAAGATTGCGCAGTTTTAAAACAGATACAGCACAGTGGAGGAGGGAGTCAGCCGTCTCTCCTCTTTCAGTACTCCTAAATGTTATTATTTGAACAAGCAACTATTATGGCCTTTAGCAACACTCCATTCAAGGAGCTGTGCAGCAAACAAAACTGAAATGTCAGCACGCTGCCTTGTCTTCCACATTCCTTGCAGATACACGCCCCTGTAAATAGACCTGCCTTCAGATTTGGTCCCAACTTCACACTAGGATTGCCTATGGAGGAAAAAAATGCTGCCAGCTCTGATCTGAAGAGCTGCCGATTTAGGTTTTTCAGCTGGCTTAAAGGAATGTGCTCAGACCAGACAAATATCAACACAAGTATGAACCAAGGAATAGTTTGACAAGGTGATAAAGCGCCTTATGTTAAACGTGGAATAAGAAATGAATCCTTGGGCACTATGCAATCAGAGATTATCTTATTGAGGAGAATCATGAACACCCAAGCCGTCATGATATCATCAGGCATTCAAACAGTAGTAAAAACTAGACTTCCCATGTTAAGATGCAGATATTCCAAATGCCCACACTCACTGTGCAACATGCATACTCAAGGGAAGGAAGTCCAAAGGCCAAAGCAGAACAGCAAGTGGATGAAGCAGAGGTAGGGTTAGACCTTGGCTACGAAGCTTAGTCTATCAAGGACAGGTCCCATATGAGATATGGTCCAAGGAAATAAGGGCTAGTCCCTATATTAATGGTAGCAACTCTAGAGAAGTATCTTAAAAACCAGGAGATTACACATATTAAGAAAACTTGTATACAACATCAGTTAAGCTGCTTATGAGGAAGTCATTACACGAAACCAAGCACAAGCCGGCTGCTTCGTCAAGCTCTAGTAGCTTTTAGCTCAATAAGCCTTATACTCTTTTGACTGCCAACAGTAACTGTTTAGGATTTCCATTGATATCTTGGGGCTGTTGGCAGCTACTGACATTCTATTGTATTATCTTGTTATTGTAAATGTTTGGGGAAATTTTGTACACTTAATAGTGACTATCTAGTATAAAGCAATTGTATTCAGCATATTACTTATGCTTTAGAGTGTATTATTGGCTCTACATTGGCCCCAGTCTTGCTTTCTTTGTTGGGTTATGACAGTTCATCATCCTTTCTGAAGCAACGGCCAAAGAGGCTCAACATCGAGAGAATAGCTCTGAGAGAACTTGTGACTGACCCAGGGTCACGCCAGCAGCTGCATGTGGAGGAGTGGGGAATCAAACCCTGTTCTCCCAGATTAGAGTCTGCGTTCCTAACCACGACACCAAACTGGCAGGAAGGCAAGATAGAAATGAAGTAAGTAAATAAAATAAAAAAGATATAATGAAGAAACATATGCTTGTTCTTTTCTATGCTGAAATCAGGTCAATTGTAATGATTCCTTTATTATTATTATTATTATTATTATTGATCATAATAATAATAATAATAATACACAAGCAAACTTGGTTTTCATATGCTTCAGACTACCTCTTCTTTGGATGACTTCTTCCTTGATTACAGGCAGTTGTTTTTAGGGATGCCAGCCTCCAGGTGGGACCTGGGGATCCCCCCAGAATTACAGCTCATCTCCAGACTGCAGAGACCCAGTTTGGTGTAGTGTTTAGGAGCGCAGACTCTAATCTGGGAGAACCGGGTTTGATTCCCCACCCCTCCCCGTGCAGCTGCTGGCGTGACCTTGGGTCAGTCACAAGTTCTCTGAGATCTATTCTCTCAAGAGCAGTTTCTGTCAGAGCTCTCTCAGCCCCACCGACCTCACAGGGTGTCTGTTGTGGGGAGGGGAAGGGAAAGGAGTTTGTCAGCCGCTCTGAGACTCCTTTGGGTAGTGAAGGGAGGGGTATAAATCCAATCTCCTCTTCTTCTCCCCCTGGAGAAAACGGATGCTTTGGGGGGTGGACTCTATGGCATTGTATCCCACTGATTGTATCCCACTGTCCTCCCTAGGCTCCAGCCCCAAATCTCCAGGCGTTTCCCAACCTGGATCTGGCAACCCTATATCCTACTTACATTACACTTTTTATCTGCACCATACGAGTAGAGGGATTCTGCTTAAAGCGCACTCACAGGTCAACGATATGCACCAACAGAAAAGCACAAGAGTCCAGTAGCGCCTTAAAGACTAACAAAATTTGTGGCATGGTACGAGCTGTCGTGAGCCGCTACTCGCGAGAAGCTCATACCCTGCCACAGAGTTTGTGCCACTGGACTCTTGTTCTTTGGTAGCCTTTAAGGTGCCACCCTTGCGCTTTTCTACTGCCACAGTACAATGTTCCCTCTAAGCTGCAGAGCCTTGTGAGCAAAAATGCTACTTTGTGAGCTACTGGCATTAAAGTTGTGAGCGGGCGATAAACATTTGTGGCACGGTACGAGCTGTTGTGAGCCGCTATTCGCAAAAAACTCATACCCTGCCACAGAGTTTGTGCCACTGGACTCTTGCTCTTTGGTAGCCTTTAAGGTGCCACTCTTGCGCTTTTCTGCTGCCACAGACAGACAGACTGACTGACACGGCTACCCGTCTCGATCTATCAATGTGCACCAAGTTATCTTCCCCATGCAGCCTTGGAAATCACCCTTCCGCTAGATTTCCGACTGTTCGTAGCTGCTTTCCCGCTGAGGACGCCAGGAAAACCTTCGTGCCCACCTCTCGCTGAAAGCTTTTCAAAGCTATTGAAAGAGCATTAGCCTCGACTGCTTTGTGGGAGGCCCGGAGAGTGGACTATGGTAAAAGGCCTTCATACGAAGTGCTGTGAGCCACATTCAAACATTTAAAGTGCTCTAAATGGACATCCTGGATAGGCCTCCTTTCCCCAGTCCGATTAGGCATTGAGGCTTTGGGAAAAGATGATATTGTCTCCAGAATGACTAAGAACAGGGGTCATTTCCTGCAGGAGTGCACAGGAGCGGAGATCCGGCAGTAAAGAGCCCAGGGGGCGGGCATATGGAACAAGCCCCGCCCCTTGCTCCCAGCAGCCTGGGCCACGAGGATCTGTGTGCCCCCCCCCCCGACACCGAGCAAT